>NC_040022.1:29214104-29494104 GCF_000972845.2 Larimichthys crocea | reverse complement strand
ACAATGCGGGCTCCTAAGGATGCACTGGTCATGAGTTACACTTGATGACATCCTAAGCCTGAGTAAGTCACAGGCGATGGTCTGGTTGGATGGGATTCGATGGGTGACTGCTGTGCACACAACCCTGAGCGGACACGTGAACACACACAGTCTGTTACAACATAAACATGACAGTTCTGATCTGACACATCTCCCAGTGACCGACACGTTGGAGCGTGCGAGTTTCCATAATTATTTGCTCACACGGTGGATGACTTGGCGTCGCGGGTGTCACTTCGCCCTGAGTGACTGTCGGCTGTGTGAAAGGCTCTGAGCGCATCTTTGTGTTTGTGTTGTTTTGATCAGGCCTGTTCTGCATTTTCTGCTGCATTAGTATCACTTCTCATAACATTTTGTCATTCCGATGAGTTAATATATCTGCTTATGAGGCACTTAAAAGGCAGCGGTTCTTTAGAAGAAAACAATCGCAATACTTCAGAGTTTCTCAGCAACCCCAGTGATGTATGTAATAGCTCTTCAAGTGTTGTTTTTGAGGCATTTAATCATGCGGCCCCTCAAATAAAGGTCCCATAAATCCAGGAGACTTCATATTGCAGTAGTAATCCATTATGTTTAGACTGGGCAGAAGGACTGTGCATGAAGCTCAGCGGTGTCAGGAGGGAAATAAGTGCTATTGATGGTAAAGTTTCCTGAGTTGACATGTGTGTCATCTGCAGGCATGTCCAATCTCCATGCAGTGACTTGTTGCTTGTGTTAGCTGACAGGCTAACATTACTTTGTACCCAAATCCCAATCCTGCCTTAATACTTGCGTGAATGCGTTTGCATGTACAGTATACGTGCTCGTTTATTCACTCGTTCCCTCTCGGTCTTGGGCGAGCAGAGATGAACAGAAGAGGACAAGAATAACAAAAGAGACGGAGAGCCTTGGCAGAGACGGAGAGGCTCTCACAGCCTGTGGAGAGCGTCGTGCACTCAATAGGCTGAATGAAAAAGATCATTAGGGGGAAATGTGATTAGAAAAAAAATTAGTAGAAGTTTGGAGAACAAGGGAAAGAAGCCAGTACAGAGAGGAGGTATGGAGTAGTCGGGGCCATTAGGATGGAAAAAATGCAAAAAAAAGAAAAAGAAAAGCCAGTGAAGAGAAAAAGAGAGAGGGATGAACAGATGGAGTGGGCTGGGACTATTTTGGTGCACGATGGGATTATCAGCATGTGGTTACAGTATGTTACAGCTGACACGGTATATATACCTCTCTGACTCACTGACTGAATGGCTGTTTGGATGATCTTTCCATTCATAACAAGACACGAGTCCACTAGAGGCCAGCGGGCCTTACTCCAACGTGGCTCCAAGTGGAGTTAGCCGAGCTTGCATGTGTGTGTGTGACGTGTCTGATCTCACCTGAGGACAAAACACAACCCAGGAAAAGTCCGTTTCTGCATTCGTTTTTAAAAGCCAGTCAAAATGTGTGGATTCGCTCCAGTCCTCTGCTGATGTCAATATATCATTGTGACAATGTAAAAATGTTTCATTACAAGTTAAACTCCTGCATTTAAAATCCATCTTGAGTCAGAAATAGTATCAACAAAATGTACTTAAAGTGTCAAAAGCATTTATTCTGCAGAGAGAGCAGTGTTTTATTACTTTATATACAGTGAGGTACTTTAGCCCGGGGGTTGGAGCCCCTTCGAAGGGTTGCAAGATAAGTGCATTTATCTTTTTGATGTTTCTCTAATTTTTACTTATTTGGTGAAAAACAAAAAAACATTTACCTATTTGGACCTCGAACAGTTACTTCAATCAAATGATGTGAGCAGTTCAGAGGTGAAACGTCTCAACAACTCACAGACGTGATTGAAACATGACTCACTTAGTGAGTGAGTTTTAATCTCCGACGATGCTTTTTATGTGAAATCTTAAATCTGAAGTAACTTGCAATCGTAGTCGTCAAATATTTCAGTCGAGTGGAGATATAAAGTCTCATAAAATGGAAATACTCGAGTGAAGCACAGTTACAGTCAGCTGCTGTCTGTTTGTGCCACGAGACAGAAGTACACTCCACTGTTCAGACTCCACCTGTGAGCATGCGGTGTCTGTTCTCTGCTGTCAGAGACTACGAGCGCACCGTTACGTGGCTTGGCTCTGGTGTGCACTTACCCAAGCAAGTTTCTCTGCGTCCAGTTCTGGCTGTTGCTGAGGCAACAAGCAGCAGCATCGTACTGTATATAGCACTCACTGAGGTTCTGTTAGAAACCAGCTCTGGGCTCGCTGACAAAAACGGATCAGCAGGAATATAATACATATACGCATGCAAATAATATACGTAAATATTCGTTTTTAATCAATCGTCTCTAATGTTGGTGGGACACAGGGACAGGAAGTGGACAGCAGAGGAGAGGTGTGGTGTAGTTAAATCTTGTGATTTATGGAATTTGAAACTTTCCACCCATCGTGTGTATTGAATAAAACAGAGAGTGAATGCCAATCTGCAAAGATGTACAGCACCTCCTTGACTCCTGTCTTTCATTTTTGTCTTATGTCACATCTAACTCTCTCCCTCTCTGTGTCTTCTCTCTGCCAGTGACTATATAATCAAGGAGAAGACCGTGCTTCTGCAGAAAAAAGACAGCGAGGGTTTTGGCTTTGTGCTGAGAGGGGCCAAAGGTAAGAAATGTGAAATGAACACAAGCATCCTACCCTGCAATCATATATGGCATGCAATGTTAATGCGTTCTCATATTTTCACGGTGTCTCCAGCTCAGACTCCTATCGAGGAGTTCACTCCCACCCCGGCCTTCCCTGCCCTGCAGTATCTGGAGTCAGTGGACGAGGGAGGTGTCGCCTGGAGAGCCGGTCTCAGGATGGGGGATTTCCTGATAGAAGTACTTTACCGCGATTTACCATTGCACTATGAGTTGGAACTGAGAGCACTGGCATATTTTCTGTAGACGTTTTTGAATTTATACAAACCATCAGATGATGCAAAGGTGTATAGACCTTTAAATGTGGCATTTAAAAAAATATTGAGTCCAGATTCTTTCAGTTCCAAATGTTCAGAACTTCTGAATTCACACCTCCATCCACAAATATTTTGTTCCGTGGCCCAAGACCTGAATCTCCTCCAGATTTCTTCGAATGCTATTTTTAGGTTTTTGAGATACTTCCACCAGTCTGTAAAAACTATAAGTCAAATATATTTCAGACATTTGTTTTCATAAATACAGCTCTGCTGATATTAATGTCCAAGAGCCCTGAACTACACTTCACTATATATTTGACTCTGCCCCAGGTCAATGGTCAGAACGTGGTGAAGGTTGGTCACCGGCAGGTCGTCAACATGATCCGGCAAGGTGGCAACAGCCTCATGGTCAAGGTTGTCATGGTAACCCGCAACCCCGACATGGAGGAGGGCGCTAGGAAGAAAAGTAAGAGTCTGATCTACTGCAGCCCGGGGTGCTACTGCTGGTGAACGCCGGTGGTGACTGAACCTTCTTCTTTGTTCTGCTCCTCCAGTCCCCCAGCAGAGCAAGAGGCTGAGCACGCCGGCCATCGCCCTGCGATCCAAATCCATGACTTCAGAACTGGAGGAGATGGGTAAGCCTTCGATAAACTTTTGGGGGAGTGAAAGACAGACAGACAGGGAGGCGTTGACAAATAAGGAGAACGTTTAATACTCGACGAGCTTGAGTAAGAAGAGGAAGAAGGAATAGATGGAGGTGATGGGGAATGATAGAAGGAGTGTGAAAGCAGAGTGTCGGGGGTTGCTAAAGATGCTCAAAGTGTGAAGGGGAGTTGAGCTCGGGCTAAATTTAGACAGTAAGAAAGTAGAGAGGGAGACAGTTATTCAGTGACAGGAAGTTAAAGGAAAGAAAAAAGAAGATTGACTCCCGCCGTGGATGACGGTCTCAATGCATTTCACTGTTCTTTCAGAGGTTCCACACTGTCACTTCCAGCACCCCCACTACAGGTAACCCCACCCAGAAAAAAAAGTGTCGCCATCCACCCTGTGATCCCTCTCTCACTGCCCACCTCTCTCTCTCTCTTACCTCTTACCCCCTTGCACCGCCACCTCCCCACCCACCGCTACCCAGGCCCGCCCACAGCTTTAACCCCCGCCGCCCACAGAGCAGTCTACCAGCCCCTTCGCTCAACACACACACACAGACACTCAGCGAGTATTTGTTGCCAAGGTAACACTGCAGGGGAATGGGCGTCACCTGAGAAGAGTTTCACATGCCAGTTTACGTTACATTCACAGTTACATGCAAACATCATGCAAAGTATCTGTTCTTCATGCATTAATGAGCAACTTGCAAAATATGTTTTGTTTATCTTTTGTCGTTTTCTAATCGTCTCTGATTGATTTGGATGAAATCACACCCAGGATAAAATTATTCGAGATGAGTAATTTTTTTTTTTTGAGGAAAAAAAACAACCAAAACAACAACTTTGTTCCAGGTCTGTTGCTATGGTAACAGCATTATGTGTGGCTATGCTTATGCCATCTCTATTTGAGGCAAAATAGTGGGAGGAGAGTGCATGTTGAGGGTCAACGCCCCCATTTGCAGATCAGAACGTTGGCTGGGTTATATCTTCTAAGTGTTTGTGGCGTTCGCTGTGGCTGCTGTCTGGTTCTGAGCATGCCCAGTGATGTCTGAAAGCTGACGACACGTGGAGCTGCTGGAGGAGAGGAGGAGAAACCTGCAGGGTTTCGTCAGCCGGCCTCAGATTCGGTTACTTAACTTAAGGATTTTTTTAAAAACTTGTGTAAATTTTTAGCAACCACAACGAGCCCTTCCCTGCTGCTGTAAGTCTGGATCTGAGTGTCGAAAATCAGCCCTTTGCTTTATTCCTCCTCCCCCATCTCCTCACCTCACCTGCCTTCTCTCTGTGGTGTGACCTCACCTGACAAAGCACAAAGCATGAGCACCCAGTCTGAAGCACAGGTCCCAGCTTCATGTACCCACCACCCTCCCTGCCACTATGTACACTATTATTTAAGCACTAGCACTGTATGTATGCATGCAGTGATTTAGAGCTTCACTCCAACAAACCTACAGGTACTTAGATTTTATATTTTGCAGTACTGTCTTGAAGTTATTCATTAGGATGAACATAATAAAACATGAACATCGTCTGCAAAAGGAAGCCACTGTTTTTTGAGTTTAAAAATTGGCAGTAACTATGTTGCTGTTTATACCAACATATTAAAGTTCTTCAGTGCTAAAGGCTAAATCTTCATTACGAAGACGAAGCTTATTACAAATGTATCAAATGTATCATTTCTGCGATAAGTCACAAAACATTTAAAAGCCAAACTAGAATTTGAGGTCATTTAGAAACAGCGTCCCACACAGTATGTATCTTAGTCACATTGGTTTGGTTATATTGTGTCGTCAGACTCACAAATCTCAGTATTATTTGAGCTATACACATCACCTAATGCTAAACTTTTTAATCATAGAGGCAGTTTGACTCGATATAAGGTGCATTTATCAAAAAAACGATCCCGTTCCCCGAGATGTGGGCGCTTAATTTGCAGTCAGACACCTTGTAACTTCCTCCTCTCTGCTCTCGCCTCCTTCTGGATCAAGGTGAGGGGAGTACAATGCGTGATGCAGCCATGTCAGACCCCGCCATATGCTTATTCTAATGCATTAGAATTCATTTAGCTGTGACGCCTATTAAACGATCTCACCTCGCCGTGATGGGTGCAGTGTCCCAGTTCACCTAGGAGTCATGCTGCAAGATAACAAGGACATTAAAATGGAAATGATCCTGCGGTGCACTTCACTCCACAAATTGTTGTTTCCTGACACTTCATTTCGAGTGTTGTTTAAATATGTTTGGACACGTGTCTCGGCAAAACGCCGGCTTATTTTCCGAAAGGGATTTGTGCAGTGCAGTTGTAAGTAAGAGATGAAATGAAGTTCAAACCCCCTTTCATGCTTGGTTTAACCTTCGGACATTAAAATTTAATTTCTGTTTGATTGAGCTCAATAAAGTACACATTATGAAATATAACAGCTAGAGTACAAGTATGGCAGATAACCCTGTCTCACACACACAAGCTCACTCACTCACCAGTGGATGCAAACACTAAAGGGTCATGTTTTATTCCTTCCCTTTACACCTCTGTGGACTTGTCCCTTTACCGTTCACTGGTTTAACCACTAACTCTGTCTTTCTTTGTCTCCTTTGTCCTCACTTCACCGCTGGCGGGATCTTAACCATTTAACAGTGGAGAGAGGTGGGAGCTTCAAAGTAATTCCACATTTGTGTGTGTTAGAGAGTAACAAGAAAGCGGCGTACTGTATATATGTGTGTGTGTGTGTAGCATATTTACAGTAACATAAGTGTGCAAACTTCAGCTGTCTTGAAGCGTGGGTGTGATGTACGTTCTTTTACATCGAAAGATCGAAAAGCCTGGCGAGGTGACTCAGTTTGTCAGGCTCCGGGGGGATGTGATTAGTATTCACTGTAACAACGCTATCGCACTTTCGCTCCTGCCAAAACTTAAGTCTCCTTTTGTCCTCCTTCCAGCTGCTACCCCTTGGAAAAAAAAATCAGGTATGCTCTGGTACACCCTCGCTTAAGGCATTGTATTTATGTCTGACCAAAATGAGTTGGCACTCAGCGCTCAGTCACTCATTCCGAGTTTCTTTTCTTCCAGAATTCGAATCCTCACAAGTTACAGAGAAGAAGAGGACGGTCTATCAGATGGCTTTGAGTAAGGAAGCTCATGTTTGTCAGTGGATGTTTCCTGAATCTGTTCCTCTCTCTCTCACCCAGCTTCATCAAGTGTGTCCCTTTCCACACATTGCTTCCTTCATTTTTGTTGCTGTCCATTTTTCTGTTTCATTGCCGCGTGTCTCTCTCTCTCTCTCTTTCTACCTTTCTGTCTCTCTTTCTGTCTCTTTCTCCCCCTTCTTTCTCTCAGATAAACTAGATGAAATTCTTGCAGCGGCTCAGCAGACAATCAGCACCAACGAGGCGCCGGGGACACGGGCGCAGGGGCCAAAAAGAGACAGGGGACGGAGTTTCTATGGCAATGAGGTGTGTATCATGGGTCTTTTATCGGGTCTACCATGAGTTTTAGTGAAAAAAATATTTCATTCCTTCATCAAAAAGTTTGAAAAATTACAAAGAGCCATAGATTAAACTTACACTTGAGTTAGGTATTATCAGCTGGCCTGTACCAACCAAGCAGCAACCTCCGTGGCTGGGAAATGAGGCCAATGCGGTGCAAGTGCAAGAAACTGCAGTTCCCTGAGCAGTCACTTGAGGTTGGATAGCCACCTGTAATGTCACCCACCTGTCAATCAAAGCGTCCACGCTCTTAATCCTGCATAACTTTAAGCCTTAATATAATGTGAACAGGTGAGTTGTATATAAATTCACCCTCAGTACAGTTGTCATGAACGGGGAAATTAGCTACAGAGACCAAAACTGTTTTTTGTACCAGGCTGTAAACATGTTTATTTCTGCTGTGAAACATGGGGACTTATGGAGACTGACTCACTTCTGGAGCCAGCCTCAAGTGGACGTTAGAGGAATTTAGCACTTCATATCCCATTAGCACTGGAGGTTGCCGCTTGGTACCAACACGTTAATGTCTGCAGCAACATCTGATGTTCTATTTAAAGACTTAATGTAATGTAAAACTGGGTCTCATGGTTCTCCATCGTCTTTCAAATGCTCTTTTTTTTTTACCATTTCAGCCAAACTACGGGGATCAGTCAGGGATGGGGATGATGACGTCGGGGTTGGGCCTCGGCTATGACCGTGGCCAGTTTACCTCAGGTCACGGCCCACCGCACGGTATGCTGCGGCAGAAATCCATCGGTGAGGCTGTCTGTTTTTTCTGTCTGCCCCTCAGTTCGCCTGTCTGTCTGTCCTCTGGGCCGGTACAGGTCGACACTGTGCTGACCTGTTTGTGTCTGTTTTGTTTGTATCTGTAGCTGATCGTATGTTATACATTCTATACCTGTACTGTAGAAATAAGATGTATGTTTGTCTTATACTCACCTTACTACTATTTGTTACATCGCAGTGATGCCACTAATCTCCATGTTTTATTCTGATGGTTAATTTTCTGCTTTGTTGCTGAGGCTTAAGGCTTTGCTAAGTCTCCCCCCTGAATTAGTAATGTGCTCTCTGGTGACCAACACAACAGATGCTGCTGTGTGATGCTGCCTAGTTGCTACTTGTTTGTAGAATATAAAGCACTAACTGACTTACCTACTAACAGACATAAGAATTGAGGACAGACTCGCTGACAGGTAGACGGGCGGGCAGATTCAGACAGACACTCTCATAGATACCTTCAGCTTTCTTCTTTTCTGGCTCCATTTCCTCTCCACTCTTATTCCTTCCCAAACTTTTCTTCTTTTCTAGTTCATCAGCCTCTCTTTCTCTAACTCTACACCATCTGTACCGTCTGTAAATCCCAACTTTATCCCAATTTTTTCTTCCTTTCGTGAATGCTGTACTGCAGGGGTGCCCGAGGAGGAGAAGCAGTTCCTGCATCCTCCAGCCATGAAGTTCGCTCGCAGTCTGTCGGTGCCCGGCCCAGACGACATCCCGCCTCCTCCCACCACAGCTCCACCAGACCCTCCGTTCTCCTCTGCTCCGCCGCTTGGTTGGAGGACTAAGACATCGCAGCAGCCCTCTGTCTCCGTGTCCCAGTCGACATCCACCTCTGCGCACTACCAGCCCTACTCCCAGTCAGTGCACTTCACGCATGGGGGCAGGGAGAGGGCAGGTGGTCCCAGCACTGGCCCCAGTAGTGGAGCGGCGGACCACACGACCTCGTACGCACATGCATCTGCCCACACTGCTCAAAGCAGGACTGCATCGCGGAAGGTTGCTTATACTGGGGAGCCTGTTGGAGCTGGCATAGGGGCTGGTGGAGGGGCCAAGGCAGCAGGTCTTAGGAGAGGCTACAGCACCGCCGTCCCCCCATCCAGCATTGCCACTGTAATGCCCCAGCAACAACAAACTACCCAGAGTCAACCCCAGCGTGCAGACCGCAGTGCAGCTAGCGCTGCAGCAGGCGGTCCCAAAGGAGGGGCCCGGAGAGGAAAGGGCCCCCTGGTGAAACAGTCCAAAGTAGAGGACCTGCGCATTGGCCAGGGAACACTGGGGGGCAAAGGCTCGGTGGAGAAAAGCTCCATCCCTATCCCCACCATTATCGTCAAGGCCCCTTCAACCAGCAGCAGTGGACGCAGCAGCCAGGGCAGCAGTGTGGAGGCTGACGCTCCTGCATCAGGGGAGACAGATGAAGCCAAAACACCCCATGGTCCTCCTCCCTCCACTCCTGCTCCACAGCCCCCAGCCCCGCCTTCCATCCCAGCACCGCCACCTCCATCCTTGCCTTCTATTCGAGCCCAGGAGAACCTGGACTTTACCAGCCAGTTCGGGGCTGCCATTGTTGGCGCAGCTCGCCGAGACAGGGAACGGTTTCACGAAGCCCGCAGAAAGAGTGCCTCCCTGTTCATGTCCGCTGAGGAGGACGTGACTCTTGGGGGGGTAAGTGATGGAATAGGAGGAGTAACAAGGACTCAGGTGTCACAGCAACAGCTTAGTACACAAGCTGAAAGTTCATCAACACGTCTGCGTCCGTCCAAGTCTATTGACGAGGGCATGTTCTCTGGGGACACCTTCATCCATCACACCCGCAGTATGCCTCCAGCCTTTGGCCTACCTGAGTACTCCTCACCTGCCCTGGACTATCAGCCTAAGTCTGTGCCTACTGACTTGTACACAGCAGCGGGCAGACAGCCAGCGCCCTCCACTACCACCACCTTCATTCACCCTCTAACAGGAAAGGCTCTTGACCCCACATCGCCCCTAGGCCTCGCCCTGGCTGCCAGAGAGCGTGCTCTGAGGGATGACAGCAGGTTAAGGAGGGGAACAGAGCACCACTTCACCCGCCAGATGTCGAGTGTGGTGTTTCCTTCATCTACTGCCACCTCTCAGCCGGTGTCGTCCACCGCACAGTCCTCCAGCTCCTCCTACCTGGTCACCTCGTCTTCTCTGGCTGCCACCACGCCCACCGTCGGCCGTCCGCCCTCGCCCAGAATCCTCAGAGGAGTTGGGAACGTGTGGAGTGAGGACGGTGGTGGAGGAGAGAGGGAGCGGGAAGGAGGAGGTGCTCGCGAGGGGCTAAGAGTTCGCTTCTCGGAGGACAAAACGGTCCACACGCACCACTACCAGTCTCAGCCGTATCAGCCGACCTACAAAGAGAGGGAGCGGGAGAGGTCGAGGGAACGAGAGAGGGAGCTGTCGAGAGAAAGAGAGAGGGACAAAGAGAGGGAGGGTTACATGAGGAGGGCGGAGCAGGCCGCCGCCAACGCGGCCGCGGCGGCTGCTGCTGCTGAGAGCGCCGCTCAGCAAGCCTCCCAGTCTCAGCAGCCTCGGAGGCCCTCTTTTCTCAGGATGGAAAGTCAAGCTGATGCCTATATCTTGTCCCTCACTCCTCCCTCTCCTCCACATACCAGTACTCAGCAGACAACGAACACTGCTGGGAGCACTGGGTCTGGCCTGATGGTTCTTCCTCCCCCTGCCCCCTCAGTCGATGCGGACGATGAGTTTGTCTACGCAGACCCCCTCCCGCCTCCATTGGAGTTTGCGAACAGCTTCGACAGGGGGCTGGGGAGAATATCAGGGTACTCACAACACGGGATGCTCGCCAACAGCATGGCCTCCCGACAACAGCAGGTCCCGCCCCCTCCGCCTCCTCCTCCCCCGCCACCACCTCCTCCACCCCCCCAAAAAGAAACATTTGGAGGTGGGTTTCCCGCTCATACACCCCTGCCCTCGCCTCAGGCGGGGGACTCCACTGCCTCTAGCCTCACGTCTTACGACAGCGAGGTGGCAAACCTGACTCAGTCCGCTCCCTCCCCCTCCCAAACATCACCCAACCCCCAACCCCCTCCATCACCCTCTACCCTGCAGCCCACCTCCATAGCGGGACCTCCGCCTCCCCCGTCGGTCTCGCCACCACCTCCTCCTGGATCGTACCATAGACCCTTCTCCATGTCCCACCCACACCACCTTTATAACAGCTCTCATCACACTCCCGGGCGCTCTTCCCCCACGCCTCCCCCGCACACAGTCGCTCCTCCCCCGGCCTACCGTGGTCCATCAGCGCCCTCCTCCACTGCTGCCACCTCTGCTCCACTTAGGGGCACTGCCTCACACGCCACGACCGCTAGCTGTGCCGCTACTACCACCGCTGCTGCCACCACAACAAGCACCTCCACTCAGCTCTACCATGAGCGAGCACACACCGCACATACAACATCCTCCACCTCCATCATGGGAAGTCGCAGGACGGGGGAGCACCAACGTCCTCCCCCTGCTACCAAGAAAGGAGAGTCCCAGGAGACAGTGGTGGACTCTGGGATTGAAGAGCTGGACAGCCGCAGCAGCAGTGACCACCACCTGGACAGCATCCTGGCTTTAAGCGGAGCCAGGCTGGACCGCGGGGAGAGAGGAGGTGGAGCTGGAGGACGGATGGGAGGGGGAGGTGGGGCAGGGGAATCAGACAGGGGAGGAGATTTCCTGGAGTCTTACATGAGCTACCTGGATGGACAAACTTTTGAGATGCAGAACGCCACGGCAGCCGCCTCCACGTACCCAAAAGCCAACAGGTTCAGAGAGGGAGGTCGCACCGGTGATCTACACAGACAGACCAGCACCGCTCCCGCATCCTACCACTCCCACAGACGGAGGGACGAGCAGGAAGACGACGACGTTGAGGGGGGAGTGACAGAGGATGAAAGTGGTCAGGATGGGTACGGGGTGAGGGACATGCAGAACTTGGGACGTCCCATTTCACCGTACTTTGACCGGCCACGCACTCCCGAGATGAAGCCTCACTGGGGTGAGGGGCAGATGTCCGGTGACGGAGGTCAATCCGGGACACTTTTAGAGGGGAAGAAGATTTACCCTCCTGTATCCAGTATGAAGCCCAGCATCATAAATGAGCTGAGCAGCAAACTGCAGCAAAGAAGCAAGGACAGCTGGAGCAGCCAGAGACCGCTGAGCAGACACAGGTACATGTCAGTGAAATCTTTGGCTTTATGTTTTTCAAAGTCACAGCATGAACTACGTTTCATGTTGTCGTTGATGCACAGCATTACCATTCTGTCCATGTGTCACCTGTGTGAGCGTATCGGTGTGCCACCCCCCACGATTGCTGTTCAAGCCTTCTGTGAAAAACGCTGTACTGTCTTTTTATGTCTTGTGTCGTCTATACTGTGTAAACCTCTCTTTTATTTCTCTGGCTTTTTCCATGTGTTTCTCTCAGAAGCAGAAACAGGTAATAGAGCCACTTCCACACACGAACGAACATAACAACTTTGACATCTGCTTGAATTTGCAGCCTGTTTTGAGACAGTCAGGGAGGAATAATTTGGACACAATCAAGATGCTGACTGTGTAAAATCATTTGAATCCACAGGTTCTAAAAGTTGCTGGACATGTTTCACATGTGTGTAATGACTGTGTGTGTGACGGCTTCTCTCCCTCTCCGTTCACAGATTTTCAGAAGACTCGGCCTCAGCTCTGAGCCCCCCCTCAGCTCGATCACAGTCGCCGTCTCCAATCTCGTTATCGCAGCCATCGTTATCCCCGTCTCCTACCCCCGCCTCCCAGTACCCCAACTGGGGACGATCCCCATCTCCTCAACCTCCTCCTGCTGCCTCTCAGCCTCCACGTTCCCATTCCCCACTGTCCCCGACATCTTATTCCCCTTATCCCACCTCCCCCAAACACAGACCTGTCTACCGGACCAAAGCCCTTGAATTCCAGTTCATCCCTAGCCGTGAGTCCCGTAAAGCAGAATCACACGTGTTCCAGCGTAGGCGAGCACCCAGCCCCCTCATCTCCCCGTCAGAGAGGCCCAAGACTGGTCCACCACGGCCGTCATCCCTCCCGCTCCTCCCCACCTCACCCCTATACAGTGCCATGTATGACCTCCGAGGTTCAATCACCCCGCCATCACCTGGGAACCCTCTTGGAGATCCTTACTTCTCACCCTCTCCTCCCTTATTTGCCCCCTCTGGTGCTCCTCCACCTCCAAACTCCACCTTAGTTGTTTCTCGATCCCTGTCTCCGACTCACTTTCTGTCTGGGACATCTTCTCCACCCCTGCACCCTCTCCCTCCACCTACCTGCCTGAGTTACCCTCATCTACCGCCCCCTTCCCCTACAAAGCCTTTTGCCTCCAAGCCGTTGCCCTACTGGACCAAGTATGACGTTGCAGATTGGCTCGGATACCTGAACCTGGGTGAGCACAGGGAGCGTTTCCTGGACAATGAGATTGACGGCACCCACCTGCCCTCCCTAACCAAGGACGACTATCTGGATTTAGGTGTGACGCGCGTAGGCCACCGCATGAACATAGAACGGGCCCTGAGGAGTGTAATGGACAGGTACGGGTGCGATTGTACAGGCTCAGTATAATTCACCATTGCTACTAATTTATTAGATCGGAAGAGACAGCGAGCACAGATGCTCCTTAAATGTGTCCTGGCAGGACCGTCTCAGTTATTTGGAATATTTACAAGTGGTCATACGCATTTTCTCGATGAGCTCATCGTTTCAAAACTTTTTCACACAGTTCTTTTTCCCAACATGCAGCTCTACATTTGGCCAGTCGTTCTCCTCCACAATACACCTGACGTCCTCCTTATATCGTCTCCTTTGTCCGTTCCTCACCTCACTTTGCCTGATAAAGATAAGACTCCAGGTGAGGTTAAAGGGACAGTTCTGGTATTTTGAAGTCGGTTTGTACGAGGTACTTATCCGACGAAACCAGACTCAGACTTCATGTTTGTAAAGATTTCAACTCTGATCCAAACAGCTGATCTGCAGAGTAACACAATGTGCACCGCAGTTGGGCTTATGCGTAGAAATATGGAAGTTCTACATGCAGTGCCAAAAAATAAGGCTGTCTGACAGCAAGGTAAATCGGTGTAAATATCAATATAGCAAGAGGATATTGATTATTATTATTTATTAATTATTTTATGTAGTGTAAAGATGTTTTTCTGCTGACCCCGTCCACAGCAGTGCATAGCTCTGTTTCCTCCCCTGTGTACACCAACTATGGATACGTACGTCATACAACCCCCCTTCAAAATACCCAAACTACCCCTTTAAAACCTTGGTAAGACATTCTGAGGTCACCTGACAGAGATGTAAATGTGATGGCTTCAGAAGCTTAGGTTCTGATTTATAGATTGTGTAATCTACGTGACAAACTTTTTGAGTTTTTGCTTATTAACTGTCAATAAGTCTCTTAATTCTATGGACTATTGTTATTATTATTCAGTGGGTTTTTATTCCTCATCTTCGTTTTATCTTATTTTATTTTTCAAAGTTGGGTTCTCCATCTTATTTTACATTAATTATGGCATTCACTCTTTTTAATTCTCTTTCTCTTTTTTTCACCTGAAGCTGCATTCTGTAGGACAGGTGCCAGAAAATAATCATAATTATTATTATATGGCACCATCAGTAGTTTATGTATTTTTTGTTTTAGATGTAGAAGTAGCCAATTGCAGACTAATTTACACTCGTTTTGTGTTAACAGGTGTTCAGATATGCTGTAAAAAACATAATAGTCATAATTAACAACACCTGAAGACCTCCTGTCGTCCACGCTGGTCAGTGATTTGATTCTAAACAGACAAACAAAATTAACAATGTGACTGCAGCAGAGCAGCACCCTGAACACTAATAGACTAATGACATAATTACTTTAAACAACTAAAACCATGACTGAGATAATTGGTTACCCCTCCTGTCATACCAGTGGAATATTTAATTCCAGTGTTGAAATGAAGGCACCATGAAATGTTCTCCCTCCCTTCAGTCGTTCAGCTCGTTGTTCGGATGAACACGTCTGGAATAATTCTCTCGTTTCACCAACATAAGCTGCATTTGAATGTGTTTTGTGCTGCAGTAGTCTAAGAGCTGAGGTTTTAACAGGCTACACCTTAATGTGAAGAAATGATGAGCACGTTTTCTAATCAGTCACGTAGTGAGCCACTTTCCTAATGAACGAATGATTCTTTCCATTTTAAGAAGTAGAACGTAATTCATTAATATTTCACAAACGCCATCGAACATCACTCGTGTCCTATGTTTGTTCTTCTGTTCTCAGGCTGTCCAGCAGCCCGTTTCCTATTTCTGTTCTTTCACCTCGGGATGGACAGACTGAGAGGAGGAGGGACGACGGGAGTCGGAGCTGAGGTTGCAGAGGCATAAAGACAGAGAAAGAAAGAGAGAGAGAGAGAGAGTAAGGAAGAAGGATGGGTTGGAGTCAATGAGGGAGGAAGACACAACTGCTGCTATCCATGGTGGATTCACACAACAAATGAGGGGGGAACAGATTTCACACAGAGAGAGCGACAGAAAGAGGGAGTCGAGTCCCAGAGGAAGATGGAAACACAGGGACGGAACAAGGGCTGACGATCCATAAACACGCCGGCTGGCGCTCCCCCAGCTGCGGCAGGCTGATTTACACGAGTACACTCCCTAACATGCATGCACGGTCACACCAATCTACAAACAAGCAACACAAACACACTCTCATCCAAAATGCATACGAAGACACTATGGCTACAGCAGATTTTATGAGTGGAGAATAGAGATGAACCAAATACTTGAGAGGAACAATCAAAAGCCAGTTAGATTCTTTTTTCTTTTTTTTAATTTATTGAGCAGGTTGTGTTGTTGGCGAGCTGGAGAACTGGAGAAGATAAGGGCGTCCTCCATTGTGCAGCCATCTTGTTGAATAGTCCTCTTCTCACCCCTCAGCCGGCTGGTTAAATCCGTTCAGGTTTAAGAGTGGAATTTACCGAGAGTACGATTTAAGAGTGCAATCAATGACAACCCCTCCCCCGTGTGAGTGGATGTTAGTCTGGAAACGTGTCTGAGTATCTGAGGGTGAATGTCTGCAGGAGTGAGGCTTCGTCTGTCTGCATGGCGAACGTAGGACGACGCGCGGCGGCGTATCGCGACAGCTTCCACGTCTCTGAGAGGCGTCGAGCGCAGCAGGGACGGACAACTAGAGTCCTCGGTTCAGGCCTAGCAAGCAGGCTGGCTGTGTGTGTGTGTGTTCAGCTTTGATCGTTCATGTCTTGTTTTTACCTCACCACTGGTAGGGCTCTGTCCTCACTGCAGGTCCTGTGATCGGGACCTTATGTGTTTTCTCTATAGCTCTTTATCATCTTAAGTCTTATAAATGACGTATATACAGACTGGTCACTGTATCACAAATTTGTAGCAAAAATAAGTGCCCAGACCAACAAAAAAAAGAAAAGAAATAAAAAACAGAAAAAAGTAAAAACACACTGATACGCACTCACAGGCACCCGAGATACTACTATACATGCCTGCATGCATACACCAACATGTAGACACACACATACACACAAGCACTTACGAGTGATTGTGTTAGAGTTTATGGGACACCTTATATATAGACACACACTATATGTTTGGATCCAAGATGTACTTAATACAAAAAAGGAGACAGACTGTCAACTGTTAAGACGACGACGACGACAATGTGAAGAGAAATCTCCCTGAGGATTTTATTTTACCGAGAAAGACTTCCTCAGCGTCGAGGCAACTGTTGTACGCCCGTTCAGACCTTCCGTCCGTGGGAAGCTGGACAGGAGAGGGGAAGGGGAAGAGGAAAAACTGCCATTTTCTTGCTCTTTCCCCACCTAATCCCCCCTGCTCCTTCCAGGAGTGGCACCTCCACCCCACCGCCCCTCTCTCTCGACAAAAATCCAGGAGGAAACAAGCGGTCACCCGGCCCGAGGGGATCTGAGAGAAACGCTTATATCGAGTTTTAATACTATGATTGTTCTTACAATTTTTAAACTTTAAATGGGAATACTGGAATACTGATATTGATATGAAGAGATTTATTGTTACTATTTATCATTACTATCATCGTCCTTACTGTTATTAGAGAGTTCCTGGGTTCAGCTTTCATGTGCAGTCAGCGTGTTTTCTGACTGTGTAGTGAAGATAATCGTGTTGGTTATATATATGAAATAAATATATATGTATGTATATGTAGGTATTTTTGAATTGAGAGATGCATATTATTCCCTTAACATTGCTTCTATGTGATAAGAAGCATTGCAGTTTAATGTGAAGCACATTTTAGATTTCACCTCACCGCTTTTCTTTGTTTGTTGCTACTTAATTATATGCAGATGCTGAAAATGTAGCAGCTGTTACTGCCCACGATAGGCAGAAGTAAAGATTATGTGTCACTATATTTACCCAGTACTTTATTTTTTAAATTCTGGACAACATGCACCACCCTTTCGATCGATCTCACACACAAATTGAATTATTTTTCCACACGTCGCACTTCAATCCTTTTTTTTTACTTTCCCATTAGCTTCCACAGCACATTCGACATCTTATCATGAAGTCAGTCCTGCTTTTCTCACTGATGTTGAGAACAAATATAAAAAAAAAGGGCTCTCTCATGACCTCTCTACCTTGAACAACACTTCACCTCTCCAGCTGCTTTTGAGTCCTCGAACACATATCAAACGTACGTCTTACATCGGGAGTATCGACGATCTCTGCTGTACTCTTTTTTTTTTTTTTGCAAAAAGATAAATGAGTTTTCATAGATCATGTTGCTCAAAGAAAGTGCACATACACACAGGCTTCAAATGTGAATGAACAAAGGTCACTGAGGGGGGATTTGTCATCGCAACTGCGTCATGCTGGTGGTCAGGGAGAGATCATGTTTGGGAAATAGCAATAAGGACGATGAAAATAATGGTCATCTAATTATGGTTTAAGATGTAAAAAAAAAAAAAAAAAAAGTCTCAAAAGTTCTAAAGAATCTCTGTCTTCCAAATAATGTTTAAAGGTACAATGTATTTCTTTAACTGTTCTGCTTTCTATACAGTTGGACCTGTTCTCGGCCCCTCTCCACTGTTACATGACCTGACAGTATCTGTGCTCGTCATCTGCATCTTCTTGTTTGTACAAAGCACCTCCTGCAGTCGCTGACACGTGCCAGTACGCTCGCAGCTCATCGTTTATGACCAGCATCTTATGCAATGACCCTATTTCCATTAGCAACCGTGGCTTTTCACTTTTCCCTTTAGAGGTTTTGGAAGTCATTTGAAAGGAGGGGGCAGTCTCTGAAAGGGTGAACAAGCAGACTCCCTGTCCAGACTCTACTTGTTTCTATCAGGTCTCTAATATGTTTGCTAGTGTAAATAGGGCCAATTAATATCTTTGGATAAGACATTTTGACAACATCTCTTGCCGATACAATGATGTTCTCGTTAAGTGACTTTTGCTTTTTGGACAAATCGTTTTTAATCCTTTCTTTGAGTTTAGAAGTTAGAATCAGGAGCGACGGCTCGTCCGTTGCTGTCAGGAGACAAAGTAAGACCTGAGGGAATCGGTCTGACTCTATAGAAAGCATTTCTTTTTCCTTTAAGAGATCTTTTAAAAAAATGAGAATATGAACTGATGAAAGGTAACTTACAGAATATATATATGTATATGTGATATGCATATACACATTCATATAAACATATATGAATTTCAAATGTTTTAAGAGATAATAAATTGTTAGAATTATAATAAAGATACAGAAACAAGAGTTCTAATTCATGTTTTTTTTTTGTTTTACTTCCATCTGTTTTTCACCCTGTGGAGCGACACGATGATTTCTCAACCTTGTTTTACTCCGACTCACTTCAAAAGGCCCCAAATCAATTTGGGCATGGAAAGCTATTTTCATATAGATGTAGTATAAAAAGATACAACGTACCACTTGTAGAATGTAATACATTTTCTGCAACCACATCCAACATTAAGCTGAGCCACGGCTGAAACTTTAGGTTATGCTTACAGTTGATTAAGTGCATGTACTGCACTGCACTAAAATTGACTATTGCCCTATCCTTCAATTATGTTTAATAACTTAAAATACTGAATATTGTTTAAGTGACTCAGTTTAATTTAAAAAAACAAAAAAACAAAACAAAACCCTTATGTTCATGACTTACGGATTTTACCACTTGATTTACATCTAATCTAAATTCAGTCTACAAAATAACTTTGAAAGTGGCTCACATTATTTCAGTAACATGTTTATTTGGAACAATTGAAGACAAATAAGAACAAATTCAGATGCAGAGTTTTATTTGATTTAAATCAGAGCACATACAGGATTATATAATGCTGAGAAAAGTTCATAGTATGACATTACAACATTGTTATTATGCAGAGGTCTGCTGGAGGACCCGTACCTGTAAAAACAAGAACACAGCGATCAGAGACAATCAGCAGGATCGTGATCCCACAAGGCTGAAACCAGGTTTTTAAAGTTATCGTCTCCTCAGACTCGGCCTTGTCAGGGGCCGAGCCGCACTTCTGTCAACACAGATGTTCTGAGCCCAGTGCAATACATCACAAGAGACCAGCATGTAAGTGATGTGATGACAGGACACCAACCTGATTTAAGTCCAGATCAGGAGCGTCTCCACATCCTGCAAGACCTGAAAAACACAACAAAGTTAATGCACGGTTACAAGTCTCACATCTGAGCATCCTGAGTTCACGTTCTCCTCAGAAACTCTGGCTTGTCAGGGCCAGAGACGCACTTTAGTCTTCATGCAGACTCAGAGCCCAGTGCAGGTCATCAGGGGAGAGAGGGGCACACTCACATGTGCAGGTGGAGCTAATGTTAGTGCTGACTGTCGACAAAAGATGAACACACTGAGAATCCAGGACCACCTGTATATATGTGATGCATGCATTGCCCTCCAGTGGTCACACTTCATAACTGCATCCTTCTTTAGAGTTGTAGGTGTAAAACTGAGAGTATGTTACCTTCAGCAGCCACGCGGATCCAGACTAGGAGTGCTTTCACTGGCATACAGTGGCCTGAAAGGGACAAAAACACGTGTTAGTGTGTTGGCATAATCAAACCTCCTTTAAACTGAGTTCCCTGTCTCCTCAGAAACTCTGGCTTGTCAGGGCCAGAGACGCACTTTGGTCTTCATGCAGACTCAGAGCCCAGTGCAGGTCATCAGGGGAGACACGTGTTAGCTGCCATGCTAAGCTGATGGGCTTACCACGTGGTGACGGGCCCACAGCAACAGCTACACCCAGCTACACCTAACTACACCCAGCTACAGCCAGCTACACCTAACTACACCCAGCTACACCGAGCTACAAGGCTTTAATCCAGTCCAACAGGTGGCCACATGTCGCTGTGTTAATTACGGTAAATAATTCATCCAGAGCTGCTGTATATTTGAATAAATACGGCTCAGTAACGTTACCACGTTGTGGTTGCTACGTTACCACGTTGTGGTTGCTACGTTACTCACGAGTTTAACGAAGAAAACCGTCGTCATAGCGACGAACGTTCCATTTAATCTCCTCACAGAGCAGACAGGTTATGTGTAACTGCTTATCACTAATAAATAAACTTAATTAGCATGAGTTAATTATTCCTGAGTCTCACCAGCTGCTCAGGTGTTTCCTCCTCCGCGGACACGACACGAGTGAGAGACTGCAGCCGCTTCTTCTTCTTCTTCATGTCAGCCAGCTGAGAGGCGCCTTACCGCCCCCTGCTGCTCCCGAGAGGAAGGTGGAGCTTTAAAATCAAGAAAGATTCAACAGCAGCCATTTTAACATGAAGTAGTTAAAGGTTAAAGGTTAAAGGTTAAAGCAGTGATACTAATTAACATTAACTGAAACTGAAACAGGTAAAAAAGCATTCAGTTTCTCTGCCCCGTCTGCTTGGAATGCCCTCCAATGCGAACTTAAAAATGCAGAACTTCTTCCTCTGGAAGCATCCGCTCCATCTTAAAAAAAAAGACAATGGAAATCATTTGAACAGTGCCTATGCTTTTAAATTGTTAATGTATCTATAACTGTTACTGTTGTTTGTCTGTTTTTACCACTGTGACGTGTGCTGCTGCCTTTCTTGGCCAGGTCACCCTTGTTAAAGAGGTCTTGATCTCAATGGGTTTTTTATCTGGTTAAATAAAGGTTATAATAAAAAAATAATAATTAAGATTAATAACACCATCACTAACGTCGATTATATTTTACCCGGATAAAATACAGTTTAATTTATGTAACACTGTATGCCAAACTGTAGTACTCTTCTTTAATTTCCCAATATACAATATAACATAAAATAAACTATAAGAAAAAAAAAAAAGGTACCATGGGGGGATCCTTTAGCAAAATTATTGAAAAATCAGCTAATCCTTAACAAGAAATTTCCAACAAAAAAAAAAAAAAAATGGAGCTGGGAACTTTACATTACATACATTCACTGCATGTAGCAGACGCTTTTATCCAAAGCGACTTACGCGGAGGACATACACACTTTACAGACCAAAAATACTCTGCTTGTTATATTGTATATATTTTATCTTATCTTTATTTATATATTTTTATTTCATATTTTATTATTCTATTTTTTTATTTATTTTATATATATGTTTACATCTTTACGTTGGACAGAGAGAAACGTAATTTCAATTCTGTGTATGTCTTGTATGTACATTTGCAGTTTTGACATAAAAAACTTGAAAACTTGAAACTTGAAAAATAAGCTGAGAAAGGTGTAAAGGAGCACAGAGTAGTTGTTAGTTTTGTTAGGCAGGGAAGCATTCTCGAAACAGAAAGGTTTTTACAAGTTTTTTTAAAGGTCGAAAGGGATGTTGCTGTTCTAGTAGCCGTTGGTAGGTCGTTCCACCATTTGGGGACGACCACAGAGAAGAGTTTAGAGTGACCTCGCTTTGCGAGAGGCGAGGGTCCACCCATTCCTGGGACATGTGAGCCTCGCTTGGTGAAGGCACAGTCTTCATCACTGATAGATAGATACGCATGCCTCTTGAAAAAGATGGGAGGAGGGAAACAAACATCCCATTAATGACATCAGTGAGCAGCCTGAAGCTACCCAACGACCCATGCAACTCAGACAGCAGCAACACAGTGAAAATCCCATGACGAGAACTGTGTGGGTGAAAATCACCAGAGGTCAGTGTTCTAGGGTTATTGCAGCAGAGCCTTTCCCAGTGAACCAACATGCACCACAGCAGCACCCTGACTCTGTTTGACCTGAATGGAATGGAGCCTTAATTAGTGTCATTGATGACACCTGTGTTTACCCAGTGTGTCATGTCAGAGTGGCTGCAGGAGTTTGACTTACACACACACACACAGACATGGACATGAATACAGCTAAAAGCAAGGTAAGGCAAACATAAACTCAAAACTACTATGTACAGATGGGAATATATACGAAAACAACAGTAACTAGTAATTAGTGCTAATATAAATATGGTTTATGTTGCAGGTTTGCTTTATGTACATTATGTAGTTGGATATGACAGTATGAACAGCATGCATAGAGTGAGATTAAATAATTTACAGGTACAGTGGATGTTTCTGTCGTGCAGTGCTTTGTAGCGCCTCCCAGAGGAGAGGAGTAGGTGGTCTACAGTGATGTTTCCTGACTCTGGACATGTGCAAGTCCTGAATGGAGATCAGGATGGCACCGATGTTTTTCTCCGCAGTCAGAACTGTTAGATGTAGTGTGTTCCAGGTGGCAGTGTATTCACTGGTGTATTTACCATTTTATTTTTTTACTTCATCCACCTTTTCTTAGTGTTTACTCACAATCTGCTCACCTTGCATTTCCCTTCAGCTCACGTACAGGCTGTCTCTGCTTGGTTGACTTTCTTGGTCAGCAGTATGTATTATTAATTCACCCCAAAAAATACAACAAGCATTTTGGATATTTTTCACCCATGACTCGGTTTTCCCAGCCGTGTGTCCTGGCTTGTAAAATGTCCACGGTGTCCATCCATCTTCTGTGATAGCAGCTAACGTCTGGTTTTCTGATGTACAGATGGGTGATAACAGCTGAAGGTGCCTCTATACATGACCATCACATCCTGTCCAGCACACTCTGCAGTTTGCACAGCATGCTCCTCTCTGACACCACCACCTCCACCCTCAGGGCAGAGCCAGTCTTCCTGATGAGCTTCTGGATTCTGTTGGTGTCGACAGGCCCGCAGTTTCAGCACACGATAGCTTCTGTGTTCAACCCCAGTCCAGCTGGATGTCCAGGTACACTCTCAGGTACTGCACAGTATCCACATCCACAGATGGAAATGGGTGTAGGGGGTGTTTTCTGTCTACTGAAGTTCACTGCTCCACCACTCCCCTGTACTAATCTGCCACTATATTTAAAGGCAGAGCTGTAAACCCTGTTTCTTAGTTGATATAATGTAAATATAAGTGAACAAAATATCAACAGTCAGTTCACAGACATGTTTTCTTCATCAGGTCTTGCATGGGCTCTGTCTTTATAGATGCAGCAACAACGTCTGACCAGCAGGTGTCATCGTTCTGACTGTCAGCTGCTCCAAAAGCATTCATCATTTTAAACACAACTTCCTGTAAAGCTCTCCGCCCTGTCCAATCATTTTCACGCATGCAGGTGTGAGAGCAGGTGAGTCACTTCTATTCTAGAGGCCAGTTATCACCTGGGTGGCCTCAGATATGCCTTCACTGAGCCTCTCTGCATGAATCTGTAGGTCAACACTGATATTTAAGTCACATTTTAAACCGAGAGGGGTGACTTTAACGTAAATCACAATTTTGATCCAGGAACAACAAATTAAACATGTTTACTTTACCAACACTTTAACACAATCTTTAATTCTTTAATTCTGCTCTGGAGTTAGAATCTTTCCTGCGTGGTGAATTTGTGTTTAACTTATTCCACTTGTTGACATTTCTCTTATGTCTATTATCATTTTAATGACTGGATCTCATGGTGTCGACATGAGACCTGTCTGCTATCTTTCCAGATTTGATTATAGGATTACTAACATAGGATTACTGTTTTTTCCAGGTCGTAGCCGGGCGTAAACATCACAATGTATAACAGCTGTGTATTTACATGGCATGTTCTGGCACGGCGACGTTTCACAAGTTCAGCAAAGCATGAAGCAAGAGCGGGATATGTGAGTGTGAGCCATTCCTCTTCAGGGTCTCTGACTTCAAAGAATCTCAGGCTTTAACACACACACCGGATGTATCCTCCAGCTGTGGAGGCAGGGCTACCAAACTATCCCGAGGGAATGTAGAGGGGAGGAAAGAGGGGGTATACAGACAAGCACAGGGGGATGGAGTTCCCCTTATCTGGTCATGCTGCTATGTGTTGGTCTGTAAAATAGTAAAACATAGTTAATGGATCAGTTAACACACACACACACACACACACAAATACAGACTCTGGGTGACTCAGCTATTGTCTGAGTCACCTAGACGTACACACAAACCACACAAAAAAAAACACAGCACACTTCATTGACACTACACTGAGGGAGATGACGCGAATGAATGAAAGAATAAAAGAGAGAGAGACAATTTCCAACAAGTGGTGAAGTACAAAGAACAAGAGAATAAGTTCCCTGCAGCTGTTTCAGAGAGAGAGAGAGAGAGAGAGACTCGGAGAGAAAGAGTGGGAGGGAGGGTGTGCGGGAGGAGAAGGAGGGAGGGGAAAAAAAAAGAAAAAAGAAGCCAACTCATCTGACACAAACAGTGGGCCAAAGAAAGGGGAAGAGAGAGGAGCAGCACTGTCCAGAACGAGTGGAAAATCAAAGCTGGAGGAGACGAGGAGAAGAGAAAAAAAAAAAAAAAAAAAGACAAGACGGAGAGAAAAAGAAGGAAAGAGAGAGTCTGAAAAAAGTTCTGACCTGAAAAGACAAAAGAAGAAGAAAAAAGGGGGTTGAAGCAGAGAGGGCCCCAACTTTTAGAGAGGTAAGGAGCTGTGAGCCTTGCATGGCGGTATAGTTGCATTTCAGCGAGATCTGATGGAGTGATTGAGCTCCTATTTCTGCTCTGTGTGTTCATTTGTTACTATATATTTCCTCTATGCAATGTGTGTGTGTGTGTGTGTGTGTGTGGTGAGTTATGTGTGACAGATGAAACGGGGACAGGGGGAGGAGTGAGTGCATGAGCCAGAGGATACTGGGGTGAAAGAGTTGCTTGGTTGGAAGCTCTCATAACTCATAACTTCAATTCAAAGAGTCGCTGTAAAGTTTTGGGTTTTCTTGCACGTAAAGTGGCAGCTTTGGACACTGGAAGTTCTGGGTTACCGTAAGTTACTGGATTGCTCAAAGGACTTTTGGGAACTGGGGGTAACAAATTTCCTGTCTGAAGTGCCAAGAGATTATAAAAAGTCTGGAGGACCCATGGTGGAATTAGATCTGTGCTGGTAGGTGGGCCGTTATGCAGAATACTCTGTGTTGCATTTGTAGGATAACGAAGTAGAATGCAAATGCAAGGACATGATACATCTTTTACAACTTGCTTTTAACTTTTGTAGCTCAACAGGAGTCCGTTAGGAGTACGGGAATATGTCAGACACCACAAAGAGCCAAATGGAGTCACACCTTCCGAATGACAATTTGTTTAATTTAAGATAGATAGATAGATAGATAGATCATGTTTGAAAGGCCCATAGTGCCATCACATTCATACCAGTAGAGACATTAGCACATAAGCATAATACTTGTAAAGAGCATGAAACCTAAGAGGCATGCAAGTTGATCACAGCAAAGATACTCCGGGAAGTTGGGGAGTTTATACTTCCTTGTGTACTCACAGGGTAAATCTTATACAGTAGGAACTGAATTAGTAGTTTGCTCGTGTCAAAAGGTTAGACCACTTAGTGAAACTTGCAGGAATGCATCAAATTATGTGATATTAGGCAGAGATAGCCGAGCTCCCCCAACCCCCACACGCCTTTGAAAACTCTGGGACAGTCAAACCCCTAAGACAGAAAGTCAGTCAGCGAGAGGGACAGGAAGTTGAGGTCAAGGGTTAAAACGGAGGCGATTCATTATTTTCCTGACCCCGTCGCAGATGTCAGAGTTGTATAATCGCCGAAAACCTCGGCGGTACAGACACGAAGGAAGCAAGCTGTGGAAGACTCGGGCAGGGAGAGGCATTGCATTATGCTCTTTGTGGAGCATGTGATGCCCTGTGAGCAGCAGAATGGAGGAAAATCATTGAATCTAATTGTGCGGCGAGCAGAGCCACAGGGAGAGATGTCTGCAGGGAGGAACAACAGGCAAGACATGAAGCCTGCGTCTGGGTGGAGTTCAGCTCTAAATGTATCGAGGGTTTGAAACACCAAAAGGCAAAAACTGCTGCGTGCTTAAATATTTAACTGGAAAAGTTTCTTTTTTGGAAGTGGAACCACATGAGCTCTGTATGTGGATCACTTGATTTTGAGTCAGACAGAACTTCTTAGGTGTTTCCATCATCTCTTGTGTCTGTTAGCAACTTTGTTTTTCACAGTAAAGGAGCAGACGAGGCCACCACAGCATGGGAAGTAAATGAGAGTGATTCATAGGATGTGATGCCCTTTACCCCCAGTTTATTTTAGGATAGCTCGTGTTTCAAAGCTGGGACAAGATACTTCATGCTCGCTGATGTTGTTACAGTGTGTGAGACGCTGCCTCCATTTACTGTACACACCTCCTGGTTCAGATTTACTGTACACGCCAACTTCCAACACCAACAACAAGTCTTTAAAGGGCCTACAGAGCCTCCATTATATGATTCAGTCACTGACACACTACACCTGCTCTGTATCTTCACATTAGTCCTGACAAGAGTGCAGCAGTCGTTTATCTGTGGATATCAAATGCTTTCATATCATAGACCCTCAAATAGATTCACATCAGAGCAGTGATTTCCTGCCAGAGCTACTTGTACACCGGGGGGTACGTCTGCAGCTTCCAGGGCTGTGGGAAGTGAGAATTGTGAAATAGCTTGTGTAATTTGATAAAATAAAAAATCATCATTTGATTAAAAAATGTGTCCACATATTGAGACAGCTGGAACACTTTGCACAAATTGCCTGAAAAATGCTTAAACTGCTAAACACATACGGTTGAAATAGACAGTTAAAAGTGTGAAATCAATAAACATTTAAAACTTGAAATAACTATAGCTTCAAGTAACGGGTCAATGGTAGACATAGTTAGCTGGACTTAACTGTTTACCTATTACTTTAAGTCATTCACATTTGAATTAAACAGAAACAGTTCTGAGTACAGTATGAGTAATGGATAAACAGTTGAAATAATTAGCAACAGATAAAGTCCACTCCTGGCAGCAGCAGCAGGCTACAACTCAATACTTTTTGATCAGTAATAAAAAAAAAAATCCAGTTTAGATGAACACATTTGTAACGTGGGTAGTGTCATTGAGTTCAATGACACCTATAGTTGTAGAGGACATAGTTTCCTCATGGATATGTGCTTCTCCACTGAGTCCAGTGGAAGGATTTTGCTGTTACCAATGAATTTTAAAACACAATGTAGGTATGGAGATAATCATGTAAGGGTAGATCTATAATATGTTGTGTACATGGGAACTGAAATATAACATTGTTTATAATAAAGCCCCAAAGCCTTCATCACCTGCCCATGGCAGGTCAGTGTGCAGATTGACTAATCATTTACTCTTTACTCTCTCAGACAACAGGATGTCGACGCTACCCTCAGAAAACAACCCCGAAGATGCCAACAATCGCAGCTTCTGGATGGTAAGACGGCCGCGCTTGTGTGGCTCTTTGTCTGTTTGCCTCACGAGAGAAATAATAAGACCGAATCACAAGATAGCTTTACCCTTGGTCTCTCAAGTCTCAGTGACCTTACAGTGAAAGCAGACGGAAGAGTTTTGTCTTTCAGGATACATATCTATGTGGACAAGGCTGTGCTTTCATTTTTAAATGTGAACACTAACCATGGTACACTCACTGAATTTCCTGGCCTGGCTCTCCGGGAAGGTTTTTGTGGTACTGCTCAGCTCATTAGGTATTTGATTATCTGTGTTACCTCAACAAAGCAGACTGTAGAGCACAGGGGTCACGTCTCTGGAGATCCAGGACAAGGTTTTTTTTTCCATTTTCACCGCTCTCTGCAAGATAATTGCTCTGCCACGGTCCTACACGATGTTTTTATTTGTAGTGGAGAAGAACATTTGTATGAACTAATGGTCAGCTCATACACAATGCATTAGTTTGACAGTGGCTTCTTGAATTCCTCACTAACAACAAGACTCCAGTGCTAATGAAAGAGTTTGAGCTTTGTTACCTTCAGACAGAGGCAAGTGTCCCCTGTTTTAATCTGTGTTAACAAGGTAAAGCTCACAAGCTGCAGACATGAGAATGATATCTTCACATCAAACTCAAAGCATATTTCTTTAAAACCCAACGTTGTATGATGGAAAAATCAAGGACAAATCACAGATTAAAGATTTTAGTGAGTGACGAACTCTACAAAGACCAAGGTCAGACCCTGACTGCAGTATTTAATCGATGATGGCTTTCATACATACCTCTGATCTAGATATAATTAAAAAAAACATGAATCATCAGCACATGAATGAGTCACATAGTGCATTTGTCACTTTTAAGTGAACCTCTGGATCGTTCCATCTGCAGCATATTGCAGCATTTCATTGAGAATAATTCACAGGACGTGGCAACACGCGATAAATTACACTGAATCCTCTTTACTCCAGTTTAGCACCAGTCCGAAGCAGCGTACCATTTTTCTTTTTCCATTTTGTGAACTGCTTCACACTCTGTTTACAAGACACGTTTCTGTTCTGGCACCGTGTTTTAAAGCCGTAAACACTTCCAACATTAAAAGTGCTTGGCTATCTAATTTGAACGTGCTACCGCTTTAATGCTGGCTTTGTCTCCCGTCGGCCTCGATGGGCTGCCCCACTTTCATCTCTCCCCCTCCTGTAATTTTGGCAGCCCCCCCCCTGTTGTGTTGGATGTGTTTCCAGGCCAGGCTCCTGTCTGTGTCATCCTACAGCTCGAAGGCTGTCTGTCATTATACTGCAAACTTAAGCTCTTTTGTTTTATATTCTCAATGCCACTTGAAGAGGTTTCACAATAACCTGTAGAGTATACAAGTGCACTAACAGACACATACATACTCACTGCAGGTTATATAGACATGATCAGGCTCTCAGGGTGTTTCTTTTTTCTTTTTTTTTGCTGTTTAAAGTATAAAACAAAAGATGATAGTGTTTTTAAATCTGCAGCAGACTGGAAATGTTTGACTGGACTGATTAGTCCAAACATTTCTGTCAGGCGTCAGCCTCTTAATCTGCTGTTTAAAGCTGTGAAGCAGCTCTTGGAATGAATGTTTTGCTTTGGTGCATCTTTATTTGGTCTAAAAGCACTTTAGAAGGACATAAATAACAAAGCTGGCATGGATATAGTTTACTCCTGTTATTTCCACTTCCATTAATACTACTACGACTGCTGCCGCAGCCTTTGTTACTGCCTCAGTACTGCTGCTGCTGCTGCAACCATTCGTAGCTTAAAACTACAAATTTGACTGTTCCTGATGTTTTACTGCTTGCTTTTGGTTTCCAGCACTCTCTCCGTGCACTGACGTGCTTCATAGTCTGGATCGAATCAATTATATGTATGTGAAATGTGATTTTCGACGGAGGACCGTGGCCATTAGTTTTCTTATACTGCCTGCGTCTTGTTGCTCGGACAGATACTCGAGTAGCGGATTTGCATCTGCCTCAAAGATTGGCCGATCGGGTCTCTGCAGCGTTGCCGTTGGCCTCAAACTGGATTCCTCAGCTGTTTCTGTTTAATTTTCAGACGAATGAGGAGAGTCGGTGCAAGCCACAACACAGGCAGAAAGAAAGCAAGGAAGAAGCAGAGAGAGAAACAAGGGGGGGCGATTGATTCTGATTAAGGCACGAGGAAACTCAAGTGTGTCATTAAAAGCACATTGGGTGCTGTGATTGTTGAAAATAATCTTTTATATTGAGAGTGAAGGGTCTTGTACATGCTGTATACTCTGCATGATTAGATGAACCATGCAGGGAAAATGAAAGCAAATATTTTAAAATATTCATATCTACACATTTGTCTTACAACTGCTCCGAGTGCTGCCCAAATGTTTTGACATTAAAAGACCGCCTGACCTTTTCTGATGCACCTAAATTTCATTAACCACTATTTAAGAGTCTCGTTAGGATCGAAGACCTTGTCAATTAGTCGTAAAAAAACAAGGATTTAAGTCTGTGGTCGAGTACTCTGACAAACACAAGTCAGTGTGGGAAGCACAGGTCTGCTCGCAGTTGTTACTCTGAAGAATGAAATATCATCTTACAGAGAATTTGCCAAAGAAAAGTAAGAGCGCTGTGGCCAACTGTGCACCGAGTGCTGTGTGTGTGTGTGTAACATATTTAAAGCATATATGTGTCTGATATTTCCATATTTACAAAAAAAGCACAAAGACATTTTGACTTGCAAAGCACATGTAACTTATATTCATGATGTCTCTCTGCTACAGTCACTGTAGCTTTCCTGGTAAGCCATGGCAAAGAACCAGAGTGCACAACACGAGTAACCGGAGCTCTGTAATTGATGTTATTAGTTACACCTTTTGTTTGACAAGTGAAAATGTCAGCCACGAGACAGTGCCGCTCTCTTTTGTCTTTTTTCTTACTTGCATATTTTTAATTTTAAACTCATTACCTCCGATGATTTAACGCAACATGACAGCATATATAGTGTGCACACACTTTGAACCGGCTGCCTGAATGTGTCAGTGACTAACAGATAGAGTCTGACAGAGAGCGAAAAAGAGAGTAGGAGTGAGTGGTGAGTAGGAGCTGACGGCAGCTGCCAGGAAAATTGCAGAGAGATTTCCAAATACCACATCTACAAACAACACATTTGCTTCAGATATGTTATTACACTCAGGGCCTTGCCTCTGCTGCCCTCTTGTTCTTCCTCTCCGTCTGGCTTTCTATTTTATTTTATATGGTCCAGCCTCATGTCCTCATGTCCACTGACCACACCCGACGCTGCTGCCCGCATTAGAGTTCACCACAGGAAACTTAATGCCAATAAAGTGTCACTTGTGGCACGGCGGGGGAGTGACCTTAGCCGGCTGGAGCAGTGTCACAGCTGTGAGGAGAAGATGAGGGTGAGAGCTGGAGCTTGTTAAGACGGACCGACCAGAGAATGTGATGCACACCGATCGTGTGTGTAGAAACGGTAGCTGCGGTATGAGACGATTCACATGTGGACATTTTGACATGTCAGACACAGGTGTGTATAATAATGGCTACATCCCATTTAGCTGTGACAGTTCCAGTTAGGTGACTAACTAGGAGCACCTAAATGGAACAGAGCCATCACTAAAGGAATAGTAGTTTACATTTTGATACCAGTCTCACGTCTGAGCAGTTTGTTTACTTAGCATAAAGACTGTAAACAGGACACAGTTGCCAGGCAACCGGAAGAAGCTCCAGAAAGTCACTGCACCCTGCTGAGACACATAACCTCCCGTAAAACGACCAATTGTCATCTTTGTACTTTAGTGTTTGCATGCAACACAAGCCAGATATAATGTATTCATTTGTGAGAGCTTTTATGCTAAGCTAAACAAACCGGCTGCTGGCTCAAGCTGCATAAACAGTTTATTAGAGCGGCATCAGGTTTCCTCATTTAACTGTTTGCAAAAGAGCAAACAGTATTCATATTATACAGTTGTTTATAAAAGTGTTATACAAATAAAGTTAAAGTACTTAGTACAAGTATTAGTAACAAACCTGTAGAGAGCAGTACAGGCTGTAGTACTTGTAGCAGTTGTCTTCGTAGTAGAAGCAGATCATTATATCAGAAATACCATTAGTAGTATGGTAGTAGTAGTAATTGTAGCAGTCGTAGTAAGAGTAGAAGGTTCGTCTTAGATTGTGCCGTTTTAAGTTTTTAATTTAGTTTGTCTTTTTGGTCTACATGTTGTTTCCACCCCGCCAGGAACAAACTGTGAGCAGATGTACGATTCTGTATTCTCTGGCATTGAAATGTTGAAACTAAAAGGGGAAAAAAAAATCCGACTTATTGAAAGCTGGCAAATATATCAGGCACTTCTGGCTTTTTCAAGCCAAAGAATAGTTCTGGGGTATTAGTATCGGGGGTTAAAGTGCTCCATTGGACCTCCTCCCCCTGTTTACGCTCTGATAATAGTGGCTCTTCCTTTTCTCTTTGTGTACTGGCAGCCTGGGAACTATCACCGCACTGTGAAGCGGACAGAAGATGCCTTCCAGGCCTGTAATGACATCGTGGCATGTTTCCAAGAGAGAGCTCGCGTGGAGAGGCAGTACGCTCAGCAGCTCAGTGAATGGAGCAACAAGTGGAAGCCGGTCGTGGACTCCAGTACGTACAGGAGCTGCAACCCCAGCTAGATATGTCTACAACATGGAAATGTTTTTGTTGTTTCATGTATCTGTAAGAACATTTTAAGAATAATGTTTTCCCGCCCTTCCTTCTTCTCCCTCAGGTCCTCTGTATGGATCTCTTCTGAAGGCCTGGCAGTGTTTTCTGTCCTCCGCTGATCGGCTGGCCTCCTTACATGCCTCCATCTGCCGCTCCCTGGTGTCAGAGGATGGAGACCGGGTCAGGACCTGGCAGAAGGACACCTTCCACAAGAAGTTATTTGGAGGGTTTAAGGAGTCCCACGACATTGAGACGGGCTTTATACGCGCTCAGAAGCCGTGGGCCAAACGGCTTAAAAAGGTCTGCGTGGTTTCTTTGATGGACCATTTGGTACTCCTTTTTGCAAATGGGCCTTATTTTGATACAGCCAATCAAATCTTGGATAAAGCTCAGCCACAGTGAGCCAGACAACACGCAGCTCCAGTCTCCTTATCTCACAAACATGAACACGCGTCTTGTCCTGCAGCTCGGCTCGCTGAACGAGCCACCGAACAAACATTCTCTGGGGAGACGTGCACCGGTAACATCAGTCTGCGGGCTGCACGGCTAATTAGCTCAGCACCTTAAGCAGCATGTTAACGCACCTGCAAAATGTCACTTTGGTCCAGTCGGATGCTGCTGTGCTTCTTTTCAAAACCACTAACAACAGGCTGCAGCGGGCTGAGACGGAAAGGAGCGTTTCGGATATTTCACCATAAAAACCTATCAGCAATATTTAAACTGCAGCTTGTTAAAGGGTTTCAGAGTTAACTAAACACCGTGCTCTTCCCCTGATCCACATTAATGCAGCTCCACACATCCGCCCAGCACAGCTACGATGCTCCACTGTAGTCGTGACATTTTGCTGTTTGTTTCTGGGAGGATTTCTCACATTACTCATATTTTCCCATCTAGTCCAGGACTCAAGTGACCTGAATAGAGACATTAAAGCAAGAAACCCAGTACCTGTGTCTTTAAAAGCAATGAAACCTTTGAGTTACTGCGTTTTCTGTCATTTGAGAGCAGATTAGAACAAGAGGACATTCTTAAAGAGCAGGAATGCATAGAAACCCATCAGGGAATCAATATTTCATACATACACCTCAGCAGCATCACAAATGGGTACTCATTCAATAAATGGCCCCAATTCAAGATCTTTATTTAGACCACAGAGATGTACTATCATTTTCAAAGTCATGTGCATCTCTGGTTTCAAAATGACGCTGGTGTCACAGACACACCTTCTTCATTCATTGAGAACTACAGATGATAACGTGTGTCTGTGTTCGCCCACAGCTGGATAAAGTCAGGAGCGCGTACCACAAAGTGAGCCGCAAGGAGCAGGCGGCCAGGGAGCGGGAGGCACACGCTCAGGGTAACCCGGACGTCGCCATCGACAAACAGAAGAAGATACAGGAGGAGAGAGAGCTGGCTCAACAGGAGGCCGAGAAGGTAAGAAACATATTTATCTCATGTGTCTGTGCTTCTGACTCGAAGTTTTGTCAGAGATTAAAGGTACTCTGTGGAGGAAGTGGTGGCTCGTGTGGAATATTTCATTCAGATTCAGAGGAAAGAGAACTACACCGCTACACACCGATTCAACGTCTGTGTCCAAATGTTTACAGGTCCGTGCCCGCTATGAGAAAGTCCTCGAGGAGGTGAACCGCTACGCTCCACGCTACATGGAGGAGATGGAGTCCATCTTTGACCAATCGCAGGACGAGGAGCGCAAGAGGATCGTCTTCCTCAAACAGGCGTTTCTCTCCATCCACAAACACCTGGACATTACCAACAATGAGAGGTGAACAGTGCTTTAAGATCGCTGTGTGTGGGTAAACGCCTAAAACAGATTTTGGTATTTGTGGTTTCCCTTTAAGCACATTAAAATCAACTTAAACACTGTTCCACACACACAGCACATGAGCATTCCTCAGTGACTCACTTCTACTCTAATAAAGGAAATAACAGCAAAGATAGCAACTTAATTACTTTGTAAAATCCTTAGGGGCCACAGGAGGATATGGGGTAGATGAGAGAAATTATATACTCTATTAATCTGCTTAATTTTGGGGTAACACTTTACTTAAATGCTCTGGATGGGAGTGCAATCAGATTATGTGCCAATTAGAAATTTAAATGAACTTTAGTTACAGTGTAACCATGAGAAATGTGAAGCATCTTATTATTCTGCAGCTTCACCGTGAGAGAGAAGTCATTTCTCTCAGCTGAAAATGTGAACGTGAACCCAACATGCAAAACACCAGCTGGAGACCAGAATCATTGTAAACAGTTCATTTTTACGATGAGATGAATGACAGGATGAGACCTTGAAGTGAGGAGATCCAGAACAGTGCAGGCGCTGGGACGAGGCAGGACGTCCTCAAGTACATGGAGGTTGAACCGTATCATTGCACGGAGGATCAGATGATGAGCAGCAGGTGGTGAGGTGACAGTCAGGCGAGAGGGAGACCGGAGGCCACGTGCAGCAACAAGGAAGGAAGGCAAAAATTCTTCAGAACAGAAAAGTACATGCAGAATGTCTTAAGACTAAAGTAGAAGCAGGGAAAGAGTTGGCTGTGGGCGGCTGCATTATTAGTTTGAACTGCAACTGAAGACTAAGAGATGAAAGCAGCTGAAATGCTGGTCGATGTCTAGCAGTTGAAGTGAAAACTTAAAGTCTGTGCGCTCTAAGTGTTTGAAGAACAAGTTGTAAGCAGTGAGTGAAGTTGAAGTGGCAGCTGTAGAGGTGGATTTCATGCGTAGAGGCTGGTAGCAGCTGAAGTTTGGATGGATTACAGGTCTGTGTTGTGCATCGGTTCACCTCCTCTAACATCCATCCTTATTTATTTTCCACGTCTCATTCAGCGTGAGGGCCGTGTATGACGAGCTCCACAACACGCTGATGGCCATCGACGAGCACGAGGACCTTCGCTGGTGGAAAAATACCCACGGGCCCGGCATGCCCACCGACTGGCCTCACTTCCAGGTATTTCAGTCCAATCCATTTCTTCTTCTCAGATTGATTTTTGGTTTCCGTGTTTTTAATTCTAATCGTTTTGTTTTCAGGAATGGACACCTGAGAAGAAAACCAAAAAAGGGAAGAAAGTAGTTGAAAAGAAAGGAACAATAGAGAGGACGTGAGTACAGACGCTGCTCCGTACGTGATACAACGATGTGGCTGTTGATGTTCGGCTGATCAAACATCCACCTCTTCTTTTTGTCTTTGTTCCTCCAGTGTGATGATTGGAGGGGTGAAGGTTAGAGCTCTGTATGATTATGTTGGCCAGGAGACGGATGAGCTGTCATTTAAAGCAGGTAAACACACTCGCACCATCCTGCCACACTCACCGAACTGCACCGTGTGGAGCATATTATTAGAACATGCAGATGTGTGTATTATTGTGTAATTTGACGTGCTATATATTTATGTTTCGACTTTTTATTAGCACCAACAATTCACTGACTCCAACTTCTCGAATGTGAATATTTGTTTTCTTACTCGTCTCTTTTTTGTGACGTTACATCCCAAACTATTCTGCGTTGTATAGAACTCATAATCATTAGTTGCAGGTCTAAGTTTATTAAGATTTTTAATATGTGTATATATGTCTGTCTCCCTGCAGGTGAGGAGTTTTTGAAGATCGAGGATGAGGATGATCAGGGCTGGTGTCGGGGGATGAAGGACGACGGTTGGGAGGGGCTTTATCCCGCCAACTACGTGGAGGTGGTTTAGTTAGGCAACTTTTTAAAAAAATGACACGTCTCGTTACATCACATGCTTCATTTCACTGTGTGAAGTCACAACCTGGTTTAACGTCTGTGGAGTGCCAGAAACATAAAAAAAATCTATGCTGTAAAGAACAACACACAGTAGCTGTTCGCCAAAGATCTGCTCTTCGGTGAGATATTTCAGCAAAATAAAAAAGTGCCCAGGTTGTGTAATCTCTTGAAGGATTTTGACAAATGTTTTAATATATACACAGTATGCATAGACCACTTGTACTGAAGCCATATGATAAACAATGCTTTAATGTAAAAATATAAAATGCTGTTCTTATGGTACGCTATATAACTAGCTATCTGGTGCTGAAGTTGCATTACAGGACTTTGTCTGAGCTGTCTTTATTTTTTCAACACATTGTCATAAAAATGCTCACGAAGCTCAACATATGAAGAGAGTGACGCTGAGACTGTGATTCTAAATAATCCAAAGTCGGCCTGATAGACGTAGACATGAGCTGTATTTCTCGTCTGTTTTTTTTTTCTGGTTTAACCGAACAGTTAAATATTTTAGGAATATGGTTGTTTGCTGTCAAAATGCACAATGAGATGCAAAGATCGACATCAGTTTTATCTCTGTGTGCCAAGTACAGGGGGGAACTTCTAGCCTGGCAGCATCAAAACACATTCCTGGAGCTTCTTATCTTCTGTCTTGTTTGCTTAAAGCGGCTGTAATCAATTTTTTCACATTACCAACCAATGTTCGGACACTTCAGTTTCCCCCAACACTACAGAGCTTTACGGGACATTTTCAACTTGTTGTTTTTTTTGTTTTTAGCCCCCAACCTTTTGGTCCAGTCTCACCACTTCCATTAGCTCTGTCTTTGGCTGCAGTTGTACACTGTACACCACATACTCAGCATCAAACGACAACTAGCTGGTGAGCACCAGATATTTTGGTTGACTGTTGTATTGATGCATTGATTACTAGTTTTCTAGCAATCAAGACACGTTATGGTTGTATAGTGATTGGCTGTTGCCTTATATTGGAAAACACCCACAATAGTTACATGTAAACATGAGCTGCAGGTAATTACAACAGTGTTATTTCAAGTGACATAAACATTAAAAATGAATGAAAATTCAGTTTGGTAAGAGGCTGTGGTAACCACAATTATGTACTAGACAGAGATAATAATGGACTTGGCAGAGAAAACGGTCCCACAACTTTAATTCATGGACTAACTTAAACAGTTGGACACCTTGTGCTGCATTATCACTTATATTACGTGTAAATAAGATTCTGCTTTGCAGTTCTGCGTAGTTTGACAGTTGAAACTCAAAAGGGAGAAAGCAGTTGTTCATGAATTGCAGGGTTGGTGCTTCAGTCCTGCACCAAATCTTTCAAATTGCTGCTGATAGCCGAGCCAGCTCCATCACCATCAGACTGTGTCAGTGTGTGATTGAGAGACAAATTGTGAAGCATTTTGCAGCATAAAAAAAAAATGCAGTCCAGTTTTTCGATTTTGATGGAGCAAAGCTAGCTGGAGTTTCTCTGTTTCCAGTTTTTATACTAAGCTGGTTGCATGCGAGATGATCGTCAAAGCATCAGGACGCAGGTTCTTCTTCACATGTTCCACGTGCAATAATATTCCTGCACAGATAAAACTGATATTGTTCTTCATCAAATTCTCATTTTGATGCCAAACTTTCATATTTCTCAGCATGCGACTGTTCCTTTAAGATAAGTACTGGGGAACAAATAGTTTTCCTGTCTGTCTGTAATATCTAATCATCTGTTGCTATACTGTATGTATGACACTTATCGTGGAGAGCATCTTTACCAAAGTGAGGAAACACCTTCCAGAAACTGCTGGCTTTGCCTTGAGCCTTCGTCAGTATCTGTGTATATGCTGTGTGTCTTTATTCGACATGTACAAACGTTGCATTTATCCCCCAAACGTCCTTTGTTTTGCAAACTGTTCGTCTTTTGGAAATAAAATTTGAAACTGTTACACAGACAAAAAGTATTATTCAATTTTAATGTGGAAAAAATGACGTGTGTGTGTGAGAACAAGAGAGACAGAGGGATTATTGTGTTTGACTTTGTGAATCACGATGTCGTCATCTTCTGGAGTCCTGAAGTCCTGCCCGTGGATGTTATAACATGCAGGGCTGTCACACATGCACAAACTCAACAGTCATTTTTAAGCTTTGTGTTCATGTCAAGACAACTGCAGGTCAAACGCTGCTCTTTATCCTGATGACGCCACCGCAGAGTCAGATGCAGCCTGACATCAACACATGGCCGTCAGCCAAACACACTGTCCCGCACCAGTGTTTATGTTTGTGCCAACCGATAGCAAGACGTGCAAAGATAAATCCTGCTATATTGTTACACTCTCCACACACACACACAGTGTGCAGTAAATACAGGCAGAAAGGAGCATGCAGGAATGTCTGTTTCCACTGGATTAATGGAGATGATGATGTCGCACTGGAAGGAATTTCCTCACCTGATGACAGTTTTCTTGCTTGAAGCCAACGTAGACTGATATATAATCAGAAAGACAGTCTCAGCAGAGCTCCGACATCCTTCCCTTTGCTGGCTGTAACGTATCTGACAAAGTACCAGAGAACCTTCAAAAGATGGAGAATATAATGCAAACAGGAGCTTCAAGCTTTAAAAGTCTGGTGCGTGAGATTTATGGAGATCTACTGAGTCCAAAAGAATGCCAGGAGTTTGTGAATACTGCAGGGCAACGCTTCACCAGGTGACTGTAGCAACCACTCGTCACCCAAAGAGTTTTCGTGATTATTGGCTACCTAAGTTGGCAATACACTGTCTGGTCTTGGTCTCGACTCGGTCTCGCAATAACTTGGTCTTTGTCTTGACTTTGTCTCAACCCCTCGAAGTCTTGGTCTTGTCTCAGTCTGGATACATTCTGGTCTCGGTTCAGTTGGTCTTGAATACAACATTGGCGTTTAATATATGTATGAGTCCACTGTAATGAAGCACCATGTTTCTACAGAAGCCCAGAATGGACAAACCAAAGACCACCGTAGGTTCTCCAATATGTTTGGAAGCACAGGTGAGGCAAGGGGGATTCAGTTGGTTGCAATCTGAAATTTCACCACTAGTGTGTCGGATGTCAGTTCATCTTTTTTAACGATAGTTAAACGTGCAATAACTGATTCTTTGGCCTTTTTTTTAATTACACAATGAATTATATAAAAGTCTTATACTTCAAATCTCCAATAAATAAGCCACAACTGTCGAATAATAAGTTTGTTATGCTCACAGGACTGAAGTACAAAGACCGCAGCTTTTTACTTCATTTATCTCTTTTATCTTGATCTTTTATTGATCTTATATCTTTATCTGGCTCTCCACTGTTTCATTTCAGTGTACCTGACTACACTGAGAGATAGCTGACCACTGTAAGGAATCAAAAAGACGTGCACAACCCCCCCATGACATCTAAAAATGCACTTCAGTGAGAGAAGAGGCATGAAGGCCACAGGCAGCGGTCATCTGGCAAGTGCGAAAAAGTCACTTTGTCGTGAGTCATCCTTCGTCTTGCTTTCAACGAGAGGAAGAGTACATTTATGGGAGATGACAAACCAAGTCCATGACCTGAGTGCTTGTTTCCTGCAGTGAAGTGTTCTGCCAGCTCCGTTAAGGTGTAGTCTGTATTTTTTTTCTTGGCTTCGGTCCACCGAAAAAAAAAAAGGTTATTACCAGTAAACACTCTGCCAATCCTGCAAGACATCATGACTCATCTTCATTTCTTGAGTCTGGCAGGATGAAACCGATCCTCATTTATGTCTCGATTAATAAAAACGATGAAAACAACACAATAAAAAACAAACGCTGTGAAAGTCACAGGCTCTCTCCGTCGAGACGTTTGATTTGGCAGCGTCACCTGTGGGCCACTTTAGACACAACAGACGCTTGTAATCGCTGGTGCAGAATTTTGATCTGCATCCAGGGTTCAGTATCTTTTTCTGTCACATTAGAGGAAGAGCTGAACGGTAGCACGTTGTTTTCATGCTCCAGTCGTCTTACAAGGGAACAATGAGAGGGTGAGAGCAACGCTGAACGAAAGGACCTTTCGCAATTTACATCTTGTACCCAAATTATTCGACTCCTGACATGCTCTGTGAACATCCATTTTAACTTTGACTGTTCGAATCACACTTTTCAGAGCGAACTGGTCGCTCCACTGCGAACTCTGCTCATTTACATTCATTACCTCCAGCTCATTTCATACTGTAGGTGCAATGTAAACACACACACATTAGCAGATGCTTGTTTGTCGGAACAATAATGAGTGGAAACATCTAATTTGCATCCTAATAGCCTCGTGATATTCAATTTGATGGCACCGAGCCTTCAAATACAAACCGCTCAGCAGTTTCAGCTCTTGATCCGAGCGAGGTCAACACGTGGACACCCACTCTCGGCGCAGCTGTGTTGACTTTAGCCTTACTCGCCCGCATATGACTTTGTGATTGGTTCATGAACCCACAAATGACTGTTCATGTTGACACTGTGAATGCTAATGTCAACGGTTGGCACTCCTGCTCCAGCAGAGGGTGCTCACGGATCAGCAGCACAGCCCGCAGCAGGCCTGTCTCCAGGAGAAATATGCACGCTGGGGTGGCAGCATAATGGGAAAATGTCTTTATTCCCTCATCTCTCATGTGGTGACAGGCAGAACTTTAGGTTGCTATGGAGAGAGCTGCTGAAACAGGGCCATAATTAACAGAGCCACAGAACTTGGTTCAATGACTCATTACATTTCGAGAAGTTAATGAGGAAATCACACAGCTCCTCGAAGGCAAACGACTCTGTATGTGTGTAATGTGTACATATGATAAATGTCACATCATGAGGTGAGTATTACTGTACCCTGCTGCAGCCGCTTCTGCAGGGCTAATGATGAGCATGTGATCGGCCCCCGTGCAGTCTAGTCGATAACTGGAGACGCGCGTGTGTGTGTGTGTGTGTGTGTGTTTGTATGAAACTGCATGTGTGTGTGTAACATGCTTGGGTGGGTGCATTAGTATCTTTGTGTATGTGAGCGTGTTGAGGGAATGACTCACCTCCTTGTCAGGGAGACACAAAACATATGAACATTTTCTCAGGCTGTCAAGCACGCACACAAACACACACACACACACACACACACACACTTCTATATACTCCCCAGGTCCTTGCTCCAGATGTACTTTGGCGTCTCTTTCTCTCTCTCTCGCCTTCAAATCCTCCCTCTCTCTCCTTCTCTATCTCCTCTCCTTGTTCAGCATAAGCTCGGGCTGCCCTGGGGAGGCTCCTGCCACAGCTACGGGCCAACAGTGGGCCTGCTCAGGGGTTTACAGAGTAGCTAAGAACACAGGAAAAGCCGCCCAACTACCTGTAGACCTGCCAAGAGCACTTAAGCACAAACCGTCTCTCACAATTTATCTCAAGGATGTCTGGAAAATCCCACTTGACTCTTGCTTAAACAACACTAAGACTGGCGATGCCTATAGAAATGTAGAGGCAAGGTCGTGGCCAGAATGCCAAAGGTACGAGGAGTCAGAAGAGAAGAACAAACAGGCCAGGGGACTTAAATCCAGGTTTTAGATGCAGGGATGTCATGGAGATGACGTCCAGGTTTTGTCCAACATCAGAGACTACGTTCAGGTTTTACAGTCTGCAGGGACGTCACAGATTACACCCAGTTTAAGATTTTGACACATTTATTGTCATGTTGTTTCCTTCTTAAAAATAATTAGCCCATCCGGTGCTTTCACTCATGTTGCATCATTCATAATCTGCACCTCTACATGTTTACTTTGGGTTTGCACCAGCACCAGCATGGTCACTTCTTTTTAAAGCGTTCACTGGAAGTGCTGGTCTGACCTTTGACTGGTCTGGAACATTTATTGTTGCAGCTTCTGACTGTGTCCACCGGCGCCGGGCCTGCAGGAGCCGGACTCATCACGCACCAGGCAACCGGGTCAGTCTAGGAAAGAGGTAAGACCCCGCCTCTTCTGGCCTCTGCGTGCATGAGGATGCTTTTCATTTCAAACTGCCCAAAAATAATGAGCAATCAAGAAAATGGTTATTCTCGCATTTCAATTAGCCTAATTAAAGGGAGGGCAGCGGGCTACTCAGAAGAATGGCAAGCACTACAGTACAATGTGTGTTTATAGGTGTGTGTGTGTGTGTGTGTGTGAGTAAGAGCGAGCAAGAGTCTCTCCAAGGGGTTCAGCTGGAACACTGCATCAGCAGTCAGAATGAGAAATTAACCATTTGTTTTCTTTCCTCCACAGCCTGGAGCAGATACACAATCTGGTCAGCGCAGAGGCTGCCAGAGAGGATTCAGAACCACACAGCGGCTCCATCAATCTGTCATCAATCATTCATATCTCAGTCTCTGTGGCCTGAATTGTTCATTTTTTTCCATTTCTATAATAACACGCGTGCCCTTTGGTAAATGTGTTTGTGAGTTTTTCTGTCGTGTAGATTTAAAAGGAGCCGCCGGCAGCGAATGAGTTAAAGCGTAAGTTCAGCATCCAGTCTGACAGTGAGAGCCAGATGGTCATGTAGAGCACTTACAGTGACATGGGCCTACACAGCTCCCCCTGCTGGAACCTACACACACACACAAACACACACACACACACACACACACACACACACGTCCTATCAGTACCCACACACGTGACTCATTTGCATGCAAACACACACACACAGGAACATCAGCGCCTGTGATTCTCAGGTCATTTACCTCATCCATCCCTCCTTCCTTTCCACCTCCTCCCCTCTTCTCTCACTTCCTCTCTCCTCTTTCCTCTTTTTCATTTCCTTCGGTCTCAGTCTGATGGCCAGAGTTAATTGGCTGCTGTCTAATTGCTGCTCATTAGCTTGAGTAACCAAACATATGAGGCGTAGCAAACAAAACCTTCCCCTGGCTCTCGCTTTGGCTCCGCGCTGCGTTTTTTTTGTTTTTTTGTTTTTTTTGTTTTTTTGTAATTCACATTCCAAGTCATCTTCACCCCGCCCGTCATCCCCCCCTCACCCCCTCAATCCCCTCTGTGGTTTTCTGTGCGTTGCCTGCCTTTGTTTGTCAGACAGAGATGAGTCAAGTCCAACGCCAAACAAATAAACTCAATACTTTAACATTAACGCAACATTATGTAACTTTTCCACCTTCCACTCTGCGCCTCGAGCGCCTGTTCGTGCACCATGTAACCAGGATGATCTTATGATATTAAGTCACCCACCACCCAGTATGTCACTGTATTTTGGTGGAACTGGATCATTTTTTACGGAGATGTCTCTGAGTTTTCTGATTGACAATAAAGTGCTGCTACACTGGTAGCACAGGAGCTTTGGACTGCTCAGGGAGGACGTTTTCGTTAACAGACCAAATGCTGGTGGAGTGAGATGTGCAGTGTCATGCCAGAACCGGAGCTGGGCGAGTGTGCAAAGTAACCGGGCTCAGCAGTCTATCTGACATCATAGCAGAGGTGAAGAGATCAAGGATGCTACCAGACGATGGTATGAAGAGCAAAAGAGCGAGCGAGAGGCCCCTGGACAAGAGTAAATCTGGGACTGACGACGGAGACGTGGAGCTGGGCTTCTCACTGTTGGACTGGTCAGTAATATCAGCTGGCTGCTACGTCTTGTGCTGTTGCACTTGCTTGATGTTTGGCTGTTAGCAAAATGCATGTGTCCATATTTACGACAGCGTATAAGTGAATTGCCCTCGGAGATGCCAAACAGTCCTCCGTAATGTTGCTTTAAAACAACTTAGAAACGTTGCTTTTCTCCGCTCATCGTCATCTACTCAATGTCAGAATTGATTACATTTGCTGTGTAATCTTCTGACACTGTCCATGCACACAAGCTCTCTCTCACACACACACACAAACAAACACAAAGGAACAGGCATATGTGTTGTCTTACACACATCCTAGAAACCCTGATAATGCATGCAAACACCCACCCACATGTGCAGACGCAAGCATCAGAAAGGCCAACCTCCTCGCCCACACCCGTTGGCATTTGGCAGGTTCTCTATATTTGGGTAGCGCCCCTCCCATGAGCCCAGCCTCCTCAGCTTCCCCTCCTCTATTTAATCTATCTTAGAAAAACCTCAGGGGTTTAATTCCTCTCTCAAGGCAAAGTGCTTTGCTGGCATGGCGGCCAAATCCATACACAAGGAGTGCATCAAGCTTTAAAGTGGACATCTCAACAGCCGAGCAGTTTAGTCAGAGTGACGTGAAATATGGAGCGTAGTGTGTCGCTGTAGAAGAAAGAAAGAAAGAAAGAAAAAGAAATGGTCGAGGGCTGCTGCTGCTGCTGTCTGCAGGGGATTCAAGGGGGGCTGTGAAAACACTGGAAAGAACGAAGAGAATTACACAATACCTAAATGGGCACACACACACACACACACACAGACAGACACACACCCACTCGTACCTTCTCGCAACGCTTGTGATATGCCAAGAAAATTATTTACTACTCAAGAGCAGGCCCTAAATGATTAGATTAGTCTCTTGGCTCTGTGGCTCCTGTAGTGGCAAAAAGATGGGATGAGACATTACTAACGTTAGAGATACAGCAAAAGAAGTGACGGAACAGTAAATATGAGAAGTAAAGAAGGGGGAAAAAAAAAAAGGCTGGGTAGGAAGAAGTCAGTGTGTACATCTCAAAATAACACTACAATCAACTTCAACCAACCCCCGGCATAGCCGACAGTGAGTCAGACCCTTTTCTCCCACGATACAAACTGACATCAGCAGCCCCCAAATGTTCAGAAGTGAGACAGAAACATAGAGAGTGAAGAGGCATCCAGAGAACTCAGAGGTCCGAGCTCAGCTAAGCGTCAGTTACGTGAAGGACAAGCGTCCTTCTCAAGATCGGGTCAAGTGCAATGCACGTTTGACGAGCTGGAGCACACGCAGTGTTTTTATAATAGGAATGTATCAAATGACATCGTGACAGTGTGAAAAGGGGGTCGCTCATGAACCTGCAGAGAATTATCTGCAGCCTCCCCACAGTTTAATGTGGCTTTATGGTGACTTTTTCATTGTTTATCTGTCCAGACGGCAATTTTACTGTTTTGGTTCACTGTCACCGCTCACATAGTGACGTTTTCTGGCCACAGCGGGCAGCTGTATTCAGAGGAAAAACCTTTAAAAACCCACTGTGCACCACCTGCTCAGCGTCACACAGCAGACAGACGAGGGGAGACACTAGCTGGTGAACATAGTGGAGCATTTAGCAGCTAAAGAGCCACACATTTCTCCCAGGAAGCTCATTAGACCAAAAAAGAGAGTGAATATTGGACTTGGATTCATCAGGTGGACACGAGCATGACTCCAAATGAAGGGTAATGCTGATGCGTGACTTCTGCATGTGTAAATAAGCAATTGTTTGGAACAAAGACTCAAAGTTTTAAGATAAAATAAATTAAAGAGATGCTAGAATAAAAAGATAAATGTCTTTTTCATTTCTTTGGGCACTTGCGGGCAGCAAAAAAAAAAAAAAAACCCTGGTAAAGTGATTTATTAAACATTCATTCATGTTTCTGGCCACCTGGCAAATCTAAGTGCAATATCCATTTTCCCCCTTTAAGCGTTGTGTTTCTGCTCACCAACTCCTGGGGGAAATATCTGGCTTCTTAGCTGCTTAATGATGTTCACTGTGTTCACCAGCTAGTCCCTACTCACTAGTCACCGTTTGGTTCTGGCAGGTAAGTGTTTGCCGAGTTTATTAAAAGCTGTTTTCTAACCAAAGCGATGAGCTGAAACTGGAGCAATCAAGCTCCAGAGATGAGGGGAACGGCAGGACTGGGTGATAAATCACGGTGGGTTCATCGCCGCGATACAATAACATACACTGAAAGGGGTGCACAATACAAACATGGTTGTAAAAGAATGAATTCCAAGATAAAAGATAAATTGTGAGTTTCAGCTCCCTTCACATCGTTTTTGAAGCTGTTCCAACAGTTTTAGAAGCTCAGTGCTGCCTCACCAAATGTTCTTCTTGGAAATATCCAGCTTGGACATTGGACACAATTCAACAAGGCAAGCCTGTCGCTATAGCCATCACACAGAACACCCAGTCCCTCAAAAAATCACATATTTTGACAGTTGTCAGAAAGAGAACAAGCAGCTCAAGACCCGACCATGCCAGGAAAACAATTGGCTGCCAAAACTCGGTGCTCTTTCCTCCACGCTGCAGCCACTTTGACCTCAGAAGTGGCAGATTGAGTAAGACTCTTCTTAGAAAACCTCAGACACTAGCTCCTGCCACTGTGGTTCACCAGTGGGGCTTTTGAGGTTCTTGACCTTAACACATACTGCATACGATGGGCCCTGTTCGAATCACTTCAGGCTAAGGGGATGGAGGCTGGGAAAAAAAAGCCCCAAAGAGCCAGGCCCAGAGACTGGATTGACCTCGCTGAGTTTGCTGGAGGGGGTTCTCTGCCAGATGCTGTGACTGTGCTGATTGTTACGGAGAGGAGTTCTCCTCCACTGAAGGTGTCCGAGGAAAGAAGGAGGTAAAAGGAGCAAATGGAATCCTCTGATGGGAAATTAAAGTGGATGATGGCGGTGGCTGATGGGTGAGGGGGGGGGAGTCACGACAAAGACAATGAAGAGCAATAGAAGAACGAGAGAGAGAGAGACAGCTAGAGAAAGAGAGAGAGAGGTGGGCGATTGGTCCTATGAGAGAGTTGTCATGGTAACAAGTGATCATGATGAGGTTGAGAATGATCAGAGACGATTTTTGGAAAGAAAGTGCAAATACACACAGAAGATGCATAATTTCATTGGACGCGAAACGCCAATACGGGACGGCCTTACGTACGAGCTGATGGAGCGTGATTCAAAAGTTTATTTTCACACTTCAAACTTTAAGATTCAATAACATTGCATTAAGCTCGAGCGCAGCAAATCAGCTCACAAGAGAAGTATTGTTTCATTGAATAATTGATGACGGTTTTACAAATTAAGTTGGTCGTTTGTGCCGCTTTTTATCGTGCGTTGCTATGGATGCACATCCAATCAGAGGACGTTACATTGGTGAACAGATTTTGTCTTGTCTGTGGAGTCACAGGTTGCGTGAGCAGCAACATGATCTCCTTGGCGCATATTGCTTTTTATCAACATAATCTTTAATTAACATATCCTAGCAAGCTGCTGAATGTTCACTTTATTAAAGCGACTCGACACTTTGTGTTGATTTTGGCGGACCCTGTGGACAGAAACGGTACTGTTGCGTCATAAAGATCTCGATCTGACGTGTGGATTTGTTTTGGATGCGAGCGAAAGAAAGACATAAATTATTTTTAATACCACATTTGTTTTATTTAGGATTTATTGCAATGAAATTGGGACACAAAGAACACAATGATTTGCAAATCCATGTGGACCTATATTCAATTTCGTGGGGAATTGGACCCGGGACAGACATTTAGTCTTATTGCTGATGGTCTTGTTTGCTTATGTAGGTCATACACAAGCTTCAGTATTACACTTAGACTTTCATAAGCTGTTAAAAACTCTGTGCAGTTGCTTTAACATTTATATTTTAACATTTCCTAAATAGATTGGCAACCCACAGGAGGCAAGATTTACAAAACAGGAGAGTCGGCGTCTTAATCCTCTTAATAAAGAATTTAGGAAAAAAGAAAAGGATCAAACTTGAACTGAAGATTCATCCCGTCCATGTTCTTCTTTTTGTTTTTAGCCTTCTCACAAGGAAGCGTTGTTTCCTGAGCTGATGATCTCCTTGCCAGCCTCTTGGTGGAAGCTGCTGGCTGCCTGGTTTTTGTTCAAACCGCCTCCCCTGCTGTGTGGTTCGCTGGCTGAGTAAATGCCTCCACAGATTACCTAATGGGCTGCAGGTGCCATGTGGCCAGGGACTGCAACCCCTGAACTGGATAAAACACACCCACACTTTGACCCAATATCTATATTTTAAAGCTCTGAGTTGAGGCCATTGCCAATCCAATGTCAATGTCCATTTGACAGTTCCCCTGATGATGTTTGTGTCTCCGTGTATCTGTTACTTGCCTTTAACTCTTTTGCCACAGGACTTAGTTTGGTCAAAGTTGTTGCTGTTGTTGGCGCTGTTGAGAAAGTAAAACTTAGTGAACTATAGGCAACTTTAAATGTCCGTCCCTTTTGGCAAGACAAGACAGAGCAGACACACCAAGACTTCTTAAGCGATGCCTGTGTCTGTCTCCTCCGTCTTGCTTTGCCAAGAGGGACAACCCGTCTCTTCTTCCAAGAGAAATAGCCTTGAGTTCGGGAGTGTGGCCGAATTGTAGGTGAAAGCTGTACTGCAGAAAATCTACCCAACCCACAGAGGCAACTGGTTAACCGATCTCTTGTAGTCAGCCTCCTGAGAAATAAACACAGGGTTTTAACCTCCTGGTGATACAGTCGTACATATTAACAGTTTCAGTTTCGAAAGATGACAAGTGACAAAGCTGCAAGAGTAGAGTCAGAGAGGACGATGAGTGGGTGATTTTCTGGTTCAGACTGAAGCATAGCAAGCAGATCTCAGCGTACAGGAGGCTATGAGAACATACCAAGGTATAAAAAGGGAAAGTCCTGACTCATATCAGGTTGATGTTGGAGGTAGCTGCTCAGAATTGATGAGGTATACCCAGCCAGAGCTCGGGTAATATGATGGTTTTTCAAGGCCTGGGTTCGTCTTAACTCCACTTATCTGAGGCGATACAATGGGTTGTCATGGATCTCTGTGCAGGATCTTTTTTTATCCTTTAATTGCTCAATAGCAGAAGTCAGGAGTGGAAGACAGCATGAGAAGACGAAGAGAACAGTAGAGAGAAGGCCACAGCCAATCAAAACAGCCAAGGTCGAGTGCACAGACGCCTGGGGAAGAACAGATCCTGTCCCTTGTGACCCTGCTGAGGTGAGGTAATGTGGGGTGATAAACTACAATGAGTGCCTGGCCTCATGTCACCCAACACATACACCTCTAATCCAGGGAGTGAGCTCATCATGATGTCTCAACCTGTGCCAACGATGATGCATTATTTACCTCAGCGATTCTGCAAGAGAAAATCAGAAAACCAGGTTCTTTAATATAACAACAGGTTTGAGCTCGAGCTGCAGAGGATCTTTATCTGCGCTGCTACTCGAAACTACATCCAAAAAAAAAAACACCTGGTGCAACTAAATCACTGTCTTTGTAACTGGACACACAGAGATGTCAACCCATTGTTTGGCTCCTTTTATTTTGAAAACTAGAAGACACCTATCACTGTCACCTTTCAGCACTCTGTCACCCCGAGATGAGTGACAGCAGAGAGGCCTAACTGACCAGGACTTCCCTCCTGCTGTGTTTTTTCTATGGACCGTGGCTCCTTGCAGGTAAATCAGTGCTCTGACATTTACAGTATCAGACAATGGAAATGGAAATTTGGTAAGCTGGATCATTCACCTTTGTCTGCTTGTGTGTCGTGTCTAGTAGCAAGCCGACCTCGCTCTATAATCTAAAAATATATCCGTTCTAAACACGCAAACAAAACTCCTGGTTATTAACTAAGACCACGCCAATATTGACATAGATTTAAATGGGTTTATTGCATATTGTGGTGAACGAAATGCCGAAAAAACTTTTAATTGTTGGCCATTTTAAGGGAATTTATACAGAAAAAAGTAGTATTTTATATTAGATACTGTTAATAATACACTTTAATATTTACATATTGATTTCATTTGACTGTAATATTAGTTTTTCATCTTAAAATCTACATGGATTTTAAAATATGAAATAAAACTCTAATTTTAAACATGAAATCAATAGTACTAATATTAGAAAAGCTTATATCGTATTTATTACGGTAAAATTTTACAGTGGAGGGATGAAGGGATGAATGTCAAGGGATGAGGGGTAGGTGGATGCTGGGTAAGGGTTGAGAGAAGATGGATGTTGGAGTTAAAAGATGGAACGGTGTTAGCTGGTGGCGGTAAGACGGGAGGGAACCAGGAGGGAGTTGAGACTCTGAGCGGGGGAGCTGTCTCTTCATCGCTGCACAAGATTAGAGCCCCTGTGGTTCCTGTATTTGAACGAAAGAGAGTAGAGAGAAGGGAAAGAAGTGAAGGAAGTGAGCGGATAAGGTGTGCTTAAGGAAACGGGATGAGTTTAAAGGTGCCTTCAAAATAAGACTGTATTTCCTGTAACACCTATAGCCAAAGACTTACAGCGGCTCTGTTCACAATGCTTAAAGCAGTCTCATTAATTATTAATGGGACTCATGATGATGCTTCATTATTAATAGACAATAAATGTAAATATCAGTCCGGACTGAAATGTGTCTAGTGGAGCATTTTCTTTCAAACACTAAAACAACATCGTCGGACTCAGGTCAGTTAAGTAAGGACAGCTGCACAGCCAGCAGTAGATAAGCTTCATGGACAGGTTTGAAATGTAGTTTCAGGGAGTAGCATCCTCACTTTGCTCTCGATGGTATTCCTCGAAACATCCTATTCAAATTCGGACTCAGACACATCTTGCCTCATCGAGTTGATGCCCGTGGTCTCAGTCGTTCTTAAACTCTCTCAGTGGGCTCTCCTCCCCTGCAGCCTCTCTCAGATATGTCTGCATGTGTGACGTTTAGATGCATGTGCTTTATAGTTGGCATATGTGAAAGCAGGAGTGTTTCTCTCTGCTTCGTGTGCACTTGCAGGAGTGGATAATCTGCCCAGTATATAAGAGATATTGTCATGCCAGTGCCTGTTACAGAGGAAACAAGGTCTGTGGTCTGACAGCAGCTGCTGCCGCCGGCCGGGCTTTTAGTCCTCTCCTCTCCTCTCCTCTCCTCTCCTCTCCTCTCCTCTCCTCCTCCTCTCTCGATGCGTCCCTGTCCTCTTCTGTTGTGTGTCTCAGCCTCTCTCTGTGCTCTGCTGTGACAGTTAACAGAGGTCACTGTTTACTCTCATTTATCAGTCAATCATCGCCCGCTTCGGGGTTCCAAACACGGCTGTTTTTCCATCTTCCATCCTTCTTTCACCATCACTGTTTCCAGGACAATGATGAAGACAAAGACACATAATTATGGGGTGTTAATTCGTTAAAACTGCATACAACATGTTTTCTATTTAATATCATTTCCGGGACATAAGTCCAATCATGCTTAATTTCTCAAATATGTGATGACTGACCAGATATTATTATTTATGTCAGTGTGACAAGTGATTAGGAATGGGACCAGGAATACGTTATTATGCGGTCAGAGAAATAAATTAGACAAAGACACTCTGGAGATATTACTTTGTCCGTCTGGTAAATTGTCAGATATAACGAGTGACAAGATTTTATTATTTTGTCAGCGGGATAAAATCTTTGATTTGCCTAAATGCTCAGCAGGAACATTAGTCTTGAATGACGCTTTTTTTAGACGTGATTTCCAAACGTTTTTCTAAATCTTTGTCGTGATCTTTGCTCTCCATTATCATAATAAAAAGCACATGATCAAATTTGGATTCACTTAAGCTCAGATAATTTGAGTGCCCCTCCACCTGACACATTTAATGCCTGTAATTAGCATTTTTATGAATAAATTACAGTTTGATCAGAGCTATTTTCTAAAAATGTCTGTACCTGAACCAACATGCACACCAGAGTTTGGTAAAATAACCTGACCTGGATGTTCTCTGTGCTGTGTGGCCCATTAGGTGTTGTTTGGGCACAGTCTGGGAGAATGATTAATTCATCAGTGTGCTGTCTTTAAATATGAAGGTGCACTGCCTCTACAAGAACTCGCAGTAGGAGGACTTACTTTTTGACTAAAAATGATTAATGCACAAGCTTCCTGCTCAACCACACGGCCGCTGACAAATCTTTCTACGCAGTTAAACAACGGGACATGCGGCAGTTTGAAGGAGAAACATCTGCAGTGACGGGAAGCGTTGAAGAAATTGAAGGAACGCCACCGATGATTGGCGATCTTTTCCAAACTCAGCCGTACATCACGCTGAAAAACAAGAATCAAAAGCACACACTGTTCACCGTGTTAATTTATTATGGCAGCAAGCCCGTAGCAATGAACATCTTGAGGGGCAGAGGGATGACTTGCCTTACATAACTGCTAAAGTTGGCACTGTCTCAGCAGCAAGCAGAGTAGAAAACCCTGGTGCAGGGGTTCACACATGTTTTCAACACATTAACACAGTAGATAAGATCCTGGTTAGGCCGGAGACCATCTCCTAATCATTTTATCTGATAGATTTGATGAGATGGATGTGATTTGATACAGAACTGGACATCTGGATGCCTAAACTACATCCGTATTACATTCTCTTGCTGCTGATGTGCAAATTTAATTAGAATTCAATTACAGTTTGTTGGGCGGCTCCCCTCTGGGAATAACTCAAGGACCCCAAAGGGCGCCCTGCGGGACACCGCTTTAAAAACAAACACTCTGGATGCAGTGTCTGAGCCTGATGCCGTCCGACTGTGGAGGATCCTCATTATCACGTCGCTGATGTTACCATAAAACAGAAAAAAAAACACAACATCTTTTACGTGCCCCGTCTCTCCTGATATGAGGCCCGCAGGAATATCATAATCTAATCATGACTCCAATAACACTGTGTCTCATTCTAACTACATCATGGCTCTCATATACGTCAGCTGCTCTTCTTGTTGAGTTTTCCATGCCGCACGCACGCACACGCACACACACACACACACACACACACACACATGCTGTGTCCTTTTCTTTGGCTCCGAGCCGACCAACATTGGCCCTCCATTCCATCTCTGCTCTCCACCGCCTGACGTCTCAGCAGCACTTCCTCCTCCTCCTCCTCCTCCTCCTTCTCCTCTCATCCAGGGGATGCTACCATAAAAAAGGAGTAACATTTTATGTGCCCTCACCTACCACCACCACCACAACCTCTCGAGGGGACATCTGCAGGAGTATTATTATCTAATCACAGCTCTAATAAGACCAAACAAGAGCCTGTGCCCTCCGAACCCACCGGGCAGAGTGACCATCACCCTCCTCCACACCATCCACACACACCCCCTGGTTCGCACACACACACACACACACACACACACACACACACACACACGCCCCACATACATCAGTATGTCTTTAGCACTTGCCGGCTTGTACAGGCAGTGAGAGGAGAGACAGTATTAGTATTCAGACCACAGCGAGGAAAAAAAAAAAAAAGGAGAGGGAGCGAGCAGTGAGAGAGAGAGAAAGAGAGAGAGGGAGTGAGGGAGAGCGAGAGGGAGGGGATAGTGAAATAGAGAGGAGGAAAAACACAAGGAGGGGTGAAAATAAAAGAGAAGAATACAGGAAACGGGAGGGAAAAGAGGGGAGGGAAGAGATATCATATTGTTCATTTCTCCCTCTCAGTCTGCCATCCCGGCTGCGGGGCTTCTTGCTCGGTGCGTCTTGGAGAGCCGAGAGAAGAGAAGAGGAGGAGGAGGAGGAGGAGGAGGAGGAGGTGGACAGCGCGAAAGAGGCGGAATGCCCCTTTACAGGCGTCGCATCTGACTAAAAACAGCGGAGCGAGCTCGTAAATTCGGAAATTGGACAGAGACGAGAGGACACAGTGTGTTTCTGCAGCGGTTCAGGTAGGAAGACATTCCCTTTGTTACTCCTGTGAGCAGCATGCGGGGATCTGTGGGATCTGTAGCGAGCTGTGCGTTATTCGCATCAGATCTTCCTTTTTTTTTTTTTTTTTTTTTTTTTGATCCTGCAAATCCCGCAACTGGGCTCTGCTGCTGAATGTGCCCTGAATCCAGCAGCATGTGTCTGTTTTTCCCATTAATATTTCATGTATTATTATTTGTGCACCAGTCTCCGGCTCTTCCATATTTTGCATCCTTGCCTCTTTATGTTCAGTGGGATGTGCATGTTGTGTGGAGGCAGCTCCTGCACACACACACACACACACACACACGGATAACACACGAGTGTATCAATGGCAGCTATCCACACTGATCAGGATGATTTAACTTTTTTTTTTTATTCTAACGTTATTAAAGGCGAACAGACAGACGGAGGGAGGGGAGGGGAGGGGAGGTGGGGTGCGCGCACGGGCACGCAGAAAACACACAGAAGACAGGTTGACGTGCGTAAGACGTGCGTAATCCCCCCCTCCTCCACCCACACCCCACCCACCCACCCCCCCTTACCATCAAAGGCACAGTGGCTTTGGCTTCCCACCACAGAGAACCATATTTATGCAAATGAGCAGGAAAAAAACCCACTGAGACACACTGACTCACCGACTCTGACATAGCAGTAGGTGAAAAATGAAGTGAGGGCGGCCCGTTGTCTCTCTACCTCTCTCTCTCTCCATCTCTGAGTGTGTGTGTGTGTGTGTGTGTGTGTGATTACACTCCCTGTCTGTAAATAGGTCCCGCTCTGCAGCTCCACTGCCTGTGTGCAAGAGACAGGAAGAGCGGCACAGATATCCCAGGGTTCCTGGCCCTGGCCACTTGCTTTCTATTTCCTGTCCCATGTTGTAGATAATTTAGAGTCCTGCATCATCAACAGGCCTGGAGGTGCCGAAAAAGCTGTGAGAGACTGCACGGCAATCCTTTGACGATGTGTGAACGTGGGACAGAAATAGGTAGAGTTAAAAGGAGACGGCGTCTGCCTGGCTGTGAAGGAGTGTTTGATTGCATGTTTATAGAGATATATGGTCTTCAGCAGATATTAAGGCAGAGTCTCCCACCTCCATGTTATTTATTTGCTGAAAGGGTGTCCAGGAGCTATTATAGGACACGCTAAATTGGAACAACCTCGAAGGCTGAGGCTCAGCAAAGCTATTACCTCTAGTCAATAGACATTAATATCCCCACGCTCAATCTTGGCCTCATACAGTGCCGTCTCTGTCTCGGCGAAACACAGTAGCGCTCTACTGGAGTAACCAAAAAAGATGTGTTGTAGTAGCCCTATCTGTTTACCCCCTGTGCATCAATCCGTCACAGCCCAACGAGCAGAGAGAGGCGATGATGGCATTGTCTCGGGCAGACGTCGCTGTGGCCTCAAAAGGAAGTGATGCAAAACAAACAAAAAAAAAAAAAAAAAGGAGGATATGCCGGCGCCCGTGGAGACGAGAGGTCACGACCTCTGTGAATCAGGGACGGTCCTAACGAATGGTGGATGATCTGAGGGTTACACGAGTACATCGATTTGAGATGGTACACGACATGATAGGGGGCCCAGCAGGGTACAGCAGAGCAGACAGCATCAAAGTGTGGAGCGGAGAGCAGCAGGTCACAGGGCCGAGGCATCAAGCCGACTGTTCATGCAATGAAGGGTGCAGACATGGGAAGTGGCTTAAATTTGACTTTAAAACAAAGAAACAACAAAAGCTCTCGGGGCAGCGATGAGGGCTTCGATTAAAGATGACTCTCAGGTAAAAAGATGAAAACAAAAGACGGATAGATCCGACTGAAACATCCCATTAGGTATATCCAATGGATTACTCTCGTTATGTTCTCACACAAAAAAAGGGTCTGACTGTTCTCAATTTAATTTTGCAATTATGAAAGTGTTCAAGTTTCTTCCCCATAAAGATAGTGACAAACAGACATTCATATTAGTCCAAGCTTATTAAAGAGAGAGGAGGAGACTGAAAGGTGATTGTTTAAGTCTAAAATTAAACTCAGAAGAAGAACGTCAAGGTAATACTACTACTACTACTGTTTCCACCACTACAGCTAATAATATTGATCCGGCTGCTCCTGTACTGGAAAAAGCTAAAACTGTAACAGGCTCACGTTTGATGTATCTTGTTCCATACAAAGATAAATATACGCTTTGATGAAAAAAAATGAAAATGATGATACGGGGCTGCGATGGATCACAGGTTTGTGGTAAAAAGCATCTTCTGCTCCTCCTCATTCAGCTGCGAGACAGCAGCGCTTCAAATGCCTTATCACTGTAATTCCCCGAGCCGGCTGAGGTGTGTGATTCATCCCTCAGAGACAGATTGCACATCCAGATTTTTAGATTTCAGTCACACTTTCTAACATGATCCTTGTTACTGGAAAAACTCGCCGCTCCCTCCTGGGTTTTATCATATTCACATTCGGGCCTGCTCGGAGGATTTTTTTTTGTTTGTTTGTGGCTGTTTTGTTTTTTTGGTGGAATTTCTAAGCAGCGGAGAAAACGGCTGGAATTCTTGTGTTGGAAAAAAAAAAGAAGAAATCCAATACAAGTACTCAAAAAGAGAGTGAGCGAGTGCATTCGATATTAGATAAATATTTATTGGTGTGTGCCCCAGCAGTAGGAAATGAGAGCACTGTGGCGAGCTGTTTTTTTTTTTTTTTCTAATTTGAATTGAAGTTGTTGGATTTTTTTCTTTTTCTTCTCAGCACCTGAGGGCGTCTCCGAGTCTGCCCTTTCTGTGCAAACACGAGAATGATCCCTTCATTATCAGGGGATACAAACATAAACGCCTCATCTGCTTCATCGCCTATAAGCTGGATTGAGGATGTAACGGCTGGACTGAGCCATTAAAAATGAGGCATTTAGCTGATGCTCTTATCCTCAGTGATTACCAGGAGGGGCCAGCCAGGGGATCAGTGTCTCAGCATCTTGGTCAAGGACAACTGTGGTTGGTTGAACTTGGAGCCTCCTTCAACCTGTGTTTAAGTCCGGCACTTCTTTCTGGGGCTTTTACCCGTCGATCTAACTCATGATCTGATTGGAAAAACCTCTCCCGTGATTGGGCATTGACCTCCTCCCGTTCCCTTCTTCTTCTTTTTTTCCTGATATGTGATTGGACACAACCTCCGTGCGCTGATCGTCCGTCCTCCATAGCGCGATTAGATCGCGACCTTGCACGCCGCCCCGTCTCCACTGCCCAATCGGACAATCGTGACCTTATTGGTCAACTGGTCTGTGTTGTGGTGTATTCGTTCCCTGAGAGTATTGATCCCAGGCAGTCAATGGAGCGTCTGTGGGAGGTTCAGTGTTGCTCTGTACACTACAGTGGGAATGTGGCCGTGGAGCTATGATTCGTCAACATGTTTCTGTCGGCATATTTATCTATGAATAACCAGTCTCTGTAAATATTTAGCTCGTAGTAAATTGCATCCCCAAACCCTTGATTACCATTGTTGCTGTGTCACCCTCGCCGCCAGCTTCCTATGTTTTTTTTCTTCCTGCCCTTCTCTGCTCCATTTTTTTCCCTCCCCTCTTTATCTGTCTCGCCACCAATTTAATGTCAGCATCTCTTTTATCCCTCCCTCCCTCCATCCGTCTCCCTCCTCTTCTGTCTCTCGCCACACAATCGTTCGTTCTTCCATTTCTTCTTCGCCTCCTCCCTCCCTCCCTCCCTCCATCACGATGCTCTCACTGGCGTTTGAGGCGAGCCAGTTTTGTGCCAGACAGCCATTCCTCAGATTGAGATATCCTGGGTTTTAAAGTCACTCAGACAGATTTACTATCTTAATGGGAGAGAGTGGTAGGGGAGAGGGGCAAGATGGAGGAGGGCTGGTGTAGGATGTTGGGGTTTGGATGGCGTTTTGATTCGCTAATTTCGGATTCCTTTCTACAATAGGCCGAGCTGAGATGGACAGATAAACAGACTCTGCATTATCTGAGTCTCCCTTGGACTGACAGACTATCCTAATGTGACAATCAGCTTCTCAAAAGAGACAGAGACAGAAGGTGAACAAGAGGAAAAATGTGTTTCTGTCTCGAAGAGGAGACGGGAAAACTAGAAAGGGAGTTGAAGCATGAACTTGTTCGGAGTGAAACATGTCTTTGCCTAATGTCGTGATTGATTGATGGGTGGAAGACAGATGGACACAAAAGGAGCACTTTGCTAGGGAGGTGCCACTCAATACACAAAGACTGACGCTGACATTTTACAGAACAACATACATCAAATGATCAATAGTCCTTCCCTTGTCCAGCGAGGCCTCTTTGCTTGAGAAATAGGTCCACTGCTTCACAAGGACAAAACAGCGCGGTGTAAAAGTGAGCTGACCTCTCACCACGGACATTGTTTTGCCAGTGATTTATTTTCCAACCACACCGCGGCTTGTACACTATCTTTTTTTTTGTTTTTCGACAAGACCTGTTCAATACCAGGGTTTTTTTTTTTTGCAAATGGATCTGTATTAATAGACACGACTTTGCATACATTCTTCTCAGTCAGAGTCCCTGCGGACTCACAGACTGTGAGAAACTGGAGTTTGGGCATTGACCTGCTTTTATTCAGACAGAATGAGTTCAAAAAATAAAGACAAGTATGTTAAGGAAGTCTAGTTTCTCTCGGATGAAAGGACAAGGAGCAGTCAGACTTCACACCTCCAGCTGATGTTTTAGGAGATCTTGTAGTCCTCCAGACCTCCGTGTGGTTTGTCATTTTGTCTTCACTTCATTAATAGTTTGATTCTAATTGTGTTTCAGGTGATGTTGGAGAACTTCTCTACAAATCCACGCCGATGTGTTGGAGAGACCACGGAAACCGATGCATCCCGGCGTTCACTGTTAAGTTCAACTCTCTTCCAAACTTACAGCGAAGACAAAAAGCCGCTTGTCTGCAGGCTGCTGTTTTTCCGGTCTCGGAAGCATTAGGGAAATAACAAGCTAAAGGTTATGCATGCACTGCAGGCATAACTCTGCAATCTCCAGCCAAATCTATTATTTTTTTTTTTTTACATGTAGAGTGTCTCCGCTCAGGCTTGCAAATTCAACATGGCCCAGAACCTCAAGAGTCAAGTTCAATAAAGGTAAAGCACACAAACTGTAACTTTATGACGTTATTAAATGTAATGAAATGCTTCAGTGGTACAATGGATCCATGTAGCAAAATGTGGAGCTGAAAAACGAGGTAGCTGCTGTAACACAACCTATCATTACAAATGAAAGAGAAAGCAGTGCTCAGTCTCCGTCAGTCTCACACTGTTTGTGGTTCCTTCCAACATATTTTGTGTTTTAGCGACTGAAAGCAAGAGAGCTCGTAATTATCTAAATTACTCTGTAATTGCAGAAAGGAGTGTTTTGCTTTGAAATATTACATGAAGTTTCAGAATGACTGACCCATCAGGTGGTTTTAGACACCAGAATAATCAGGAGATCATTGACAGGGCTCCTTGCAATTAAACAGGCACCCTGACGAGTGACTGAAGCGTCTGCCATTATTCTAAGCAGGAATATAATCCTACCCGGTGTGTCCGCTTGTACATGAAGGTAAAATATTAACAGCACGGTCTGTTTTAGGATTTAGCTGCAAAAAAAGTTACATTTACCTCCTTCACTTTCCAAAGTGGGAGGCAAATGTAAAAAGGTACTACTTTGTAATTCAAAACTGGGTCGTAGTCTAAAGTGGTAATTATGATATGTACATGGAATTAAATGAAATGTAATGAGAAAGGACAAAACCGAATTCTGTGTGCGTCTTTTAGCTGCTTTTTTTAAAATTCAATTTAATTCAATTCCGGATACTTTATTCGTACCTCAAGGGGTAAGTTTAGTCTCATTAACTAATTGGTGTAGGTGTGCCAGCCCTCCATTACAATGGAGGTAAATGGAAATTCATTTGTGGGCCTCAAAGCATTGAAAATGTGATGTTTTTAAAAATGCAACAGCAAAGAGCCCTGCAAGAAATTAGAGCCCGGTAAATGAGGATAATCCACAGACCTTGTTGTCAACTGTTTTAGCTGGAAGTGTTTTCTACCAAACATAAAAAAATGTAAATCAACAGCAACAAGGTCTGTGGATTGTGTTAGCAGCAGAAAGCTTCACGCTGATGAACCTTTAAGGTCAGTTTTGATAATCTCCACGCAAACCTTTAGCATCCGGCTGCAAGATCAACGTTTCTCAGTTCTTAGCTGATGCCAGTTGCCTACTATCACTCTTCATAGTGTACACTAAAGCGATATTATGTAGCGCCGGAGCCAATGATCTATCAGGGTCACACTGATGGTTTTGGCATCAGTGTTCTTACTTAATGGTTAAGGTGACCAATCTGCCAAAAACTTGATTTGTACACTTTTATGTCCTTACGCTCACGTTGCCAGTTTTCTCCCCCTTTATCTCTTCCAGGTAAAGTGAGAGGGGTGGGTGTCGCTCAGTCATACATGGGCACGTCAGTCTGGTCTCTGTGATCCAGACCAAGACACCCTGCAGAACCCCTCGTGTTCCACCTTTATTGCCACCACCGCCGCCGCCGCCACCTCCTCTTTCCCTCAGTTCACACCTTGTAAAAGGTGGACGGGTCAACACTACTCTACTTCCCCGAGCGCCGTCCGATAGGTGAGGGCGGCGAGGGCTGCGCTGTCATTGGCTGACTGCTGGTGAGAGTGCGATGCGGATTGGAGGATGTCGGGGGACTGGGATGAAGACCTGTGTAAGAAGGCGCTGGTGTTGGTGGAGGAGCTCTGCTTCAACTCTCCGAGAGGTTACAGCCAGAGTGAACGCTGCCAGGAATTCACCTACCTGCTGAGAGGTCGCAACAGACCGGTGGACGCAGGTAACTGACGCGCATGAATCATTCTGACAGTGACTTTTCTGTGAAGTATGAAGGAAACCTGTCAGCTCATTTATAAGAGTTGACACAGCGGCATGGTGGAGCAGTGTGTCACAGAAAGAACATGCTGGGTTTGAAACCTTTGCATGTTTTCCCAGTGTCTGTGCAGGTCAGGAAAAAAAAAGACATGCAGGTTAATTGAGTTAATTGGTGACTCTAAATCGCCCATAGGTGTGAACGTGGGCGTGAATCATTGTTTATCTCTGATATGTGTCAGCCCTGTGATGAACCGGTGACCTGCAGAGGTCCTCGCCCATGTCAGCTGGAGCTGGGATGAATAAATTATAAGACATAAGCATCTGCAGCCACGCTGCAGGGACTAACGTCAGCATGCTAATGTGCTTACAGGGACATCGCTGACATGCTGATGTTAAGCAGGTGACATATTCACCGTCTGAGATGAGTGTGTTAGGATGCTAATTAGCAGGGGTGTTTAATTAGCACACTGCTGCAAACACAACGTACAGCCGAGGCTGATGGGATCGTCACGAACCAAAAGACCAAACAGATTCGGGATTGTGACGCCAGCTGAAAAGTCATCAGAGAGATTACAGTTCATCCTGAGAGGGGCATGAAAATGTCACAGCATCCCTCGAACAGCCAGCAGCATCGCCTCACCTGGAGCTACGCCACCAGCATGACTTCCTTAAAGCAATACCCAAAAAGGTGCCCTGTAGTCTCAAAGACCGGCGCTCATGTCCTGTACACGTCGGTAGTTTACTCCTTCACACAGATCAGAGGCTTGATTTACAGTTCAGATGTCCGCCCGTGATTTTAGGCAACGTCTCCTGCAGAATGAACCACTCTATCTGGAGTTTTCCATCATTAAAAAACTCCTACAGTTGGCTTAAATTTTCAATTTAATGTATCTAAGTAGACCGCAGCTGCTGTAGTCTGTGAACGAGAAAACTACGTAATTAACAGGCACATTTAAATCCAGCAGGAGGCGAGTCTTTGATACTGAAAAGATTTTAGGAATTGCTTTAAGGGAACCGATCGTCATTGATTTTCCCATCCCGTAGTTGTTCACAATGTGACAAGAACAAAAAAATATAGACACCCGATGCCTAAAATATGTTCATACGTGTTGTGTTTTGTGGTGTTTACTCGTTGCCTTGCACAGCAACGTGACACGTCGGACTTAAAGGTATGAGAAGACAGATGTTAAGAGGAGTGCTCATGTTTTTGGTTAGAGGTGCACTCAGGACAACAAACCATGAAATATTCATCTCTATGACTGAAATGGCTACGGGACAAGTCCATCCCATTTCTTTTATGAGTCTCATTAGAATTCTGCAATTGTTACCTCAGAGCCGGATTACACATATATATGTTTTTTTTTCTGAGTGGATGCATCATGCGAGTGTGTTGTGTGTGCGGGGGGCTGTGTGTGTGGGTTCTCATGGAAGTGGAATGCGCTGTTATGCAGATTAGCGTGGATATCTGTGGCTCAGTGTAGATTAGCCTGGATTGGCCGCGTGTTGCCTCTGGAGACTTTGGATGGCTCTGTGAAGAAATGTCACGCCGTGGTTTCAGGCGTTGGCCCCCGCCCCGCTTACCAGCTGTGATTTTTCGGTGTTTGCTGAGTGAAAGTCTCAGAGGCCCTCGGAGGACCGCGCGACCGCCAAACGCTGTCAGCGGATCGGCTTGTGTAAGCAGCGGAGATGTGTTTGATGTGGAGCAATGTACGAGTCCCAGCAGGTTTGCATCAGCCGCTGATTGACAAGGAGTCTCAGTCCCGCTACACGGTTACACTTCAGAGGCCTCCTACCCACCTGCCCACTGACATGCTTTTTATGTTTTGTGGATTAGCGATGGATCTTTGGCAGGATCAGCCCTCGGGAAGAGACAGCGACTGCCCTAAAGAGAGACAAATGGAGGAGAGTGGTTTGGCCCCCGACAGTCCCCTCGCACGTTTGATCACAGCCGTGTCTTATCAGTGCACCCTGATCTGCCAACCACACACAACCTACTCCTCTGCCTCCTCGCTTTGTTTTTCCCCCTCCAGATCAATACATTAACCTTTCTCATCCTTAAACCCCTCCCCTCTTTAGGCTTCGCTCTAAATCATTGTCAGCTTGTTTTCCTCCATCTCTCTGTATCCTGCACGGCCTCTTTCTCTCTCTGTACCGTTGCCTCTTTGGTTTCTACTCCTTCACACACAGCGTGGTAGTTGCATCGACTCTATCAACCCTCCTCCCTTCGTCCTCCGAGGAAATGAAAAGGGGGAATAAACCCAGTCAGCTTATATGTCTGTTTCAACATGTGCACCAATCTGTTTTCGATCCACTCCTCGTCTATCCCAACCCCGCCAGCCATCCTGTGGTTTGGATCGTTTTCCCTCTTCCCTTCATCACTACTGTCTTTTCTTTTCTCTGGATGTTTTCCACCTCGTCCTACCTTCCTTTGCCCTCTTTTCCTCTCCTCCCCTGCTCCATCCCTCTACCCTCCTCCTGTCTCCTGATTTCCATCGTCACGTTCTCTCTCGCCTCAGTCTCCTCTCCTTCTTTCCTCTCCCTTTCCCATCCCTTCTTCCTCACTTCCCAACCCCGTCGTGTTCTCCGCTGAGACAGATCGATGCCCCCCCCCCTCGCCCATCCTCCACCTTCGCAGCCCCCCAATCATATCTTTTGAACAAGTGCTGATTAATGACATACACAGACTGATGAATAATTCACCAAAGAGAGGAGAGCGAAGAAGGAGAGGCAGGGAAGGGGAGGGCGGACAGAGAGAGAGAGAGAAGGTAGGGGTGACGAACAAAGAGACAGTTGCTGAGGAGAGGAATAAAGTCAAAGCGTGCAAAGGGAGACAGCATGGGGAAAGAAATGACAGCGAGGAATGAGGGGTGTTTGAGGGGATTATATAGAGGAGAAAGCAAAAGGGAACGAGAGGGAGGGCGGGTGGAGACAGAAGGCGAACTGAATTCCAGAAGACGTACCCCAGGGCTGGAGGATTGGCTGCTGTTGTCTTGTTTTCACTCATTTTGCTCTTAGTCTCGTCGTTGTCGGGCTGTTCCAGATAAAATTTCATTCTTTTGCGCGATTTAACGCTGTTTATGTCTTTGTCATGCACATAAAGACACGCTGAATCGAAGTCAATTGAAGTAAAAAAAAAAAGGGGGGTTAAAGAAAAGGAAGTGTGTGGATCTGGTGGATGGAGGGAGGGTGTGTTCAGGAATAGACGGTGCTGTTGATTGGCCCAAGATGACGAGGGGCAAAAAATTTCCAAGGTGGGAAAAGCAAACTCTGCACACTGTATCGTAATGAGCCGTCTTGGTCTACTTACAGCTCATGAATATTCAAGTCCAGAGCTCTGGGCCTATAGTTAAGTTTTGTGCTCTGATTGGTCCTTTCGTCAAGCCAGTCATCAGACCAAAACATGCTATTTATAAAGAGACTTCAAATGGCTGAGGATAATTATAAATATTCATTGTATATTTAGTCTGTTTATTTATAAATATTCATGCTATATTGATAGGATGTTTACACATTTATGAATTCATCATGAATTTACGTATCACAGGCTCCGGCGTGTGCAGCTGTGCACTTCCAAACAGAACTACAAAAGTAGCCGCGATGTCGACTCTCTTCTGTCTCCGCTCTCGTTGACGGAGGCTGTTTGCCGGAGCTGTCCGGCAGTCTGCTGCTGAAACTGCTTTTTTCTTTTATTCTGTACACTTCGGATGAGTCATACTCCACCCTCCCCACCCGACACACACACACACACACACTCGCACACCCCCACCCACCCCCTCAGACACAGTCCTTGAGTCCCTCACAGATTAAAAAGCTAATAACCATGAGAAAATGCTGGATGACATTGCATAGAGACGTCAGTGTGAGTGCTTTTATTTTAAACTGTTGAATCTTCTGCTTTTCATCTCTTTACCTTCTTCTTTATGTCTTCTTTTGCTTCCCCGTAGAGATCTCTGTCAGTCTGCTGTCGGTGATCGTGACGTTCTGTGGCATCGTCCTCCTCTCCGTCTCCCTCTTTGTTTCCTGGAAGCTCTGCTGGCTGCCATGGCGGGACAAGGAAGGCGGAGGCCTGAGCCTGACGTCGGGTCTGCTGCCCGGGAGCGCCGGTGTCGGAAGCCTCGGAGGCACCGGCGGGTCGTCGCTCTTACCCCCGCTGCTGCAGAGGAAGGAGGGTCAGTCCTCGTCCTCGCTCTACCCCTCTCTGGGCCAGCAGGGCCAGCACCACCCTCATTTCTCTGACCTGGTGGGGCTGGAGAGGGGGGAAGTTGGAGGTGTGGTTGGGGGGCCACATGAGACCCAGGAGCACTCGTACCTGGACATGGACTCCTACCCCAACAATGCTGGTGAGAGAAGGCGTGAGCTCTTAGACCCAGTCTGAGTAATGTAATACCTCGGTCAATAACTTCTCATTTTAATATACTCACACACGGAATTTAATACATTTACCTACATACAGTAAAAATAATTTATCTGTGCTGAAACAATGTGATGAATGCTGACCATTACTGCACATATAACGGGTTTTCTTTCAGTCGTGCTACATTCAAGAAAAATTACTTTTTCATCTTTCTGGGCCGGACTAAACTTTAGAAAGTTACAGCTGCATTAAACATTAAAGGTCCAGTGTAGTGTAGGATTTAATGGCACCTAGCAGTGAAGTGAACCAACTGAATACTCTCCCAACGCCTCACCCTCAAGCAGGAGGCCATATCTAGATCAGTGTTTGGTTTGTCTGATCTGGGCTACTGTAGAAAAATTACAGTTCAACATGGCGGACTCCGTAGAAGAGGACCCGCTCTCACCGTAGATATAAATGAATTACCGTATTTTCCGGACTATAGAGCGCACCTGAATATAAGCCGCACCAGCTAAATTTTAAAAGAAAATACATTTTGTACATATATAGGCCGCACTTGAATTTTCATGTTGTAACATGAGGTACACAGAAGATTTTTTAAGTTTTAATTTAAGATTTTTTTTCAAACTGTGCCTGAAAATCGGCAGTACGGCACCAACACGCCATCAACACAGGATGCCAAGATTACGTGCAGTAGCTCTATCTCCTTCTTTGACGGCCAGATCGATTGCCTTTAATTCAAAAGTGTCTTCTTCGGCGCATAATCTTTCCCCACATGTCTGTCTCACTTTTGCATTTACTGCTAGAGAATAGCCCCCCGTTGGCCGTTGGCCAGTAAAAATCTATAAATTACCGTTGTATAAGCCGCATGGTTCAAAGCGTGGGAAAAAAAGTAGCGGCTTAAAGTCCAGAAAATATGGTAATGAAAACACACTAATGAATATTATATTCCTTCCCTGCCAATAGATTCTCCTGAATCTTACACACTGGACCTTTAACAGATTAATTAAAGCGCTCCTCCGTTAACTTCCTCTTTGAGCGTTCTTTTGGTCCCCGGGGGAACATCTCGCTCTTTAGCTGCTAAATGATCGACTTTCTTCACCAGCTAGCTTCACCAGCTGCCTGACACCACCAAATACATGGGCTGCTGTGAGCAGTGAAACTAAACCGACCAGTAAATGTACCATGAAACAAAAAAAACACAACCAACAACGATGAGCTCAAAAAGCTCGCTAGAGCTGCCGAGCTGGCTCATAATTCTGTGTGGGTTTGTTATTTCGAGCAAACCCTTTCACATTGCACGTAGTCGTTTAATCTTCAAGTACAAAAAAAATACATAAATTAGAGCTGCAACCATTCGTTTTGGCAACTATTCTGTCAATAAATGTGTCGTTTTAAGTCGTTTTTCAAGGGAAAAAAGCTTCTCAAATGGAAGAATCCTCCTTTTATTATAGTACATTTAATATTTTGGGGCTTTAATAAGTCATTTAAGTCACCACGAGCTCTAGATTTTTGCCTTCTCTGGCATTTTTCTCTGTTTTCCAAACAATTAAATCAAGATAATTGTTAGTTTCAGCCTTAACACAAATACACATATTGATTAATGCAGCTTGAAGTCATCATTCCTAGAGAGGATGTGATAGTGAATTGGTTGTGAATCAGCCAGTTAAGCTCGATAGGAACCCAGATAATCAGCAGTTTTCACAATAAGATATAAAGTGATGTCAGAGAAATATTAAGGAGCTGATTTGATGAAACAGTTTAGCTAACAGCGATGGTTTTTTTTATTATTCCGGTGTTGTGTTTGTGCTGGCTGTCAACAGTGGTGCAGGTTGTTTATTATTACTCAGAGTCAAATGTTTGCTGGCTGCCTTTATTGCAGTTGGAAGCATCCTTTCATATCTCTGTGCTGTGTATGCCTTTCATGTTGGCTCATGTTCTGCTAATGTAAATATGTCTGCTCATTCTTTCACTTGTCTTTGCTGTTAACCTTCATCCTCCCCTGCAGCTCCCAACATACAATGAGTAACGACCGTGGTCCCCGGGGGACCCCGAGAATAAACCACTATAAGAAACAAGTCAGCATAGTATATCTGAATACAGCATTCATCAGTGGCAGACTCAGTCTGTCTGAGGACCAGGAGCAAAAAAAATGAAAAGGGCACCAGCTGCATGCAGTGGGGCACAAACAGGACACTTTATCATGTCTTACTCTAAGGAAGGTCACCCAAGAGGGCCCGTTATTACGCTTTGTCCACTGGAAGGTTACCATAGACGGCACTTTATCGCGCTTTGTCCACTGGAAGGTTACCATAGACGGTACTTTATCGCGCTTTGTCCACTGGAAGGTTACCATAGACGGCACTTTATCGCGCTTTGTCCACTGGAAGGTTACCATAGAGGGCACTTTATCACGCTTTGTCCACTGGAAGGTTACCATAGAGGGCACTTTATCGCGCTTTGTCCACTGGAAGGTTACCCTAAAGGTCACTTTATGAAGTCCAAGAGGTGCATGAGGGTATAAGGAGGCCGCTGTACATTGTGATTAGAAACACATTGATTGAAGTCATGCAAAATGAATGATAGGATAAAGCAGTCGGTAGGGTGAGGGTTACAACACACCCACGGTAAAAACCAAGGTCACAATCGCACAAAAAAAAAGAAGAAAAAAAACGGGGAAGTGTGAGTCATCAAGGATTGTTTTGTCCATTTTCTCGCTCTGATAGGAACTCTGAAGCTGAGCCAGACGTCTCCAGATGTCCCTAACTCAGAGGTCGGAGCCCAACCACATAAAGACCTGCCAAACGCTCACTCCCAGCAGCAGGTCACCGCACGGTCAGTACGACGAGTGTGTGGCTGCACTCGACATGTATGTGGGTTTAAAATGTGTGAGTGTTTTAGTGTTTAGTGTAGTGGTTGTTAACCGCCGTTTCTGGAAAATGGAATGAAAAAAACACAAAGAAATCAAGTACTGTCTGCTAAAAAATGTTTTTGTGAGGACAGAAGTGAACACCATGTTGCTTTAATCTTTCTCACCTTTAATAAAAGCTTTTAAGGCCTGTGAAATCAAATCATATTGGTCCTTGTTTTTAATCTCTTTAGTCGCCCAAAGCGCAGCTACAGAAACAGAAAAGACCCACGCAGAACATTTCGATGTCTGTAACAGATATTAATGTGTCTTTTTGTGGTTTGCACTCCACTTTTGTGGAGGCACCATCATCACACAATTCCCCTTGATTTGATAACACTTAACTATGATGCATGCATGTGTAAAAGAGGTGTGGAAACTCTTATGCAAATACAAAGAGTGGCTAAACTCCATTTAGGATAGCATCTCTGATTAAGCTGCTTAATCACACTGGAGCGTAGCATTTCTTTTTCGGTGTGTTCTTGTGTGTGTGTGTGTGTGTGTGTGTGTGTGTGCAGTGCTCTTTACTTAATATTCACCCTCTGAGCTCTCATGTGTCCCTATCAGGCCCAAGCCCATGACTCACCAGCTCTCCAGTCCTGATTTCCATGCCGAGGAGAAGGAGCAGGTAACCAGCATCGGGCAGATCAAACCCGAGCTCTACAGACCCAAAGGCGACCAGGGCGAAGGCAAACAGGGCGACAACTGTGGCAAGATCAGCTTCCTCCTGCGCTACGCCTTCAAGTAAGTCAGCTGGTTCACACCGAAACCACCTACTTGCTTATGTGTAAAAAGTCGTAATTTCCACGATAATTTAAAGATATAAATATGATGCAGTTAGACGAGGTTAAAGATGTGCGATGTGTGGAGCTCCGTTGACTTGCTGCACACCTCCTGCTTTTCTACGTTTCTTCATTTTCACGTGGAGCCGGATGTTTCACTCAGATTTTTAAGATTTGTGTTGTCACGAGCCAGAGAGCATTATATGGGACATCATATACCTGTCATTGCTTGGTGACCTCAAAGCCAGTCAGAGAAATGTCATTGACTTTAACTGACTTAAAGGTCCAGTGGATGAGGTTTAGAGGGCTCTTATTCATAACTATGTTTTTATTAAAGCTGTTTAATATTATTAGAAAGCAGGTGCGCTCGCTTCAGCACCAAACAGGAAGCAGGAAACTGGGTAGTTACATTGGTAACAGCTGAAAAAAATCTGCTAAAACACGACAGACGGTGAATTTACAATGTTTTGAGTCAGTGTTTAATTTGGCGTGTATCTGATCCACCAACCAGTTCTTATTTTAGTGAGAAATATTATTTTTAATACATCTTGCCTCGTTCCTGCCGTCATCTCTCACTAAAATAACCCTGGGGGCGAGTTCTTGTGTTCTTGAGTTGTTGCGGCAACAAAATCCAAAATGTAAAGCTTGTACAGAAACACTGTTTGTCTTTATGGATTATATTGATGCCGAACTGTCAAGCAGACTGTCGACACATGTCGTCCTTTATCTCGTGTTTCTAGAGTGATGTGTTTTTACGGACATGTAAGGAATAAATATCATATTTCTTAAAGGGAGTTTGGTGGAGCTTTAGTTTATTATGCTTATTTTTCCAGCTTTTTGTCACCACTACAGAAACACTAGGTACCTGTTGAGAATGATAAGGTTGCCTGACGCTGATTGCTGTTAGTCATTAGTTTGATTAATGGTTGTGTATTGATTACTGACGGTAGCCGATCACGTTTATTATCAGCTAATCATATTCTCTGTGCTTCTCAATGTGTGTGCCGTTATCATGGGACGACTCTTGTCCAATCAAATGACTTGGTTGAAACTAACTGTTAGTTTATAATCACCTGAAAAAAAGTCCAGCTGAAAATACCAAACTTTGCAACAATCCATCAATAGTTTTTGAGCCGGACATCCATACAGCCACGCAGCTAGCTGTGTTATTTGTTGTTTGTTGACTGAATTTAAACCTTCAGAACGAGACCCGAGCGTCGTTTGATGAATCCGACACTGAGTGGAACTTGTTTTAAACTTGTCTCCGGTGGAATACTGATGCGTCTATTTTTGCACCGCCTTTCTTAAAACGCTTAAGTCGGAGCAAAGAGACACCGGCTGACACAGAACAGACAGATGGTGCTCCTTGAGAAAAACATCTTTCGGTGTGTTTATCCTCTTCGGCAGACACAAAAACAAAAACCTCTAACTCAAGTAGAAAATTGAGTTCGAGGCATTGAGCATTAGGTTTCAATGGAGACGTGGACGCAGAGAAAAACCCCAGCAAACACGTCGCGAGCGTGAAAGGTGTGGCTGCTGTCTCGACTGTGGTCTCGTTTGTTTACGATAATCGTACTGAAATATTCACGTCTAAAAACAAGAAGTGGTGCCATTAAATGCATGTGACAAAGAGGCATCAATGTCTTTCATCTACATGCACAGATTGCTGTAGTTACTTTCATTGTGCCCCTTAGACAATTCTCTGTTGGATATTCTCTGCTGGAGAACTAAACACGTAATTGGTGCACGCCATGCTGTGAAAACTGGGTGATGGGAGGGGATGCAATGTGGATATGTGTGTGTGTGTGTGTGTGTACTGTAAGTCAAGGTGGTTGTGGGTTGTGGGGAAGTGTGTGTGTGTGTGTGTGAAGCTTGCTCGGTTCGGTCTGTCTGCGGCTCAGCTGGCAGTCCCTCCATTTCAGTCCTTGCCCCGACATGTAGAAACATTACAAGGGGCGAAAGTGCTGATGGTCAGAAAAGAAAGGGAGCGAGAGGGAGGCAGTTTGAGTCATGAATTATATATGGTGAGGCACTTTAAACAGCAGCCCCTGTCAACACATAATAACACCAGACTGTGTTATAGCCCGAGTTACAGAATTAGCAAGGGAATTGGATGGAGGGGGAGGTTAATGATGAAAACTATTCATGTGTCCCTTACCCCCATTCATAAAGTCACAGGATTATTTATATCGCGCTGTAGTTGCCATTGTCAGATGTCATTACACTGGTGGGAAATTGTTTTGGCATGAAGTGTAGGAAAAACAAGGAAAGGCAAGTTTATCTTTTAACAACACAGTGCTTTACGTAAGACAGAGAGGCATTAACGGGTTAATTAGTTAATTAAGAGAAAGAGAGACTGAGGAACAAAGAAGAAGGGTTAGAGATGTAGGTTGCGAGTGTGTGTGTAGATGCATGCAGAGGTGTGTGTGTGTGTGTGTAAGCAGTGGGACTGTGGTAAGATTGGTATGTTAATGTGTGAGACCTCGCTGTTTGGAGTGTAACAGTCAGAACAACAATGTCAATCTTCCTCAGATCCTCTGGGAAAGGCATTTCTATTGACAATCCCATTAAAAGCTGACACATTTCCACTGTGGGAATAACAGCTAGCTTTCGGGCATTGTCTGCCAGGAATAGGGCCGTGAATTTCCCTCTCTCTCCATCTCTCTCTCTCTCTCTCTTTCTCTCTCTCCGCTCCACTCGAGCAGTAATAGGTACATTCTCTGCAGCCTGCCCCATGGATTGTGTAAAAACCTTGGTTTTGGTTCAAGCTCACGTCTTCGTTCTGTAACAAGACACGTGAGCGCAGGAGAGAAAACCTGCAGCTGTGTCTTTGTAACAAACAAGAAATGCAGGAAAATCCATGATGATCAGAGAGGGGCAGGGGTTTTTATGTATACAAGCTTCCTGCCGTTTCCAATTATTGTACATCTGAGCATTGCTGTGAAGCTCACTGACTAATCGTGATGACTGCAGAGTCTCAAAATCACACTGGATTAAAGATCATTAGATACATATTTGGATTGGTCAGGGTTTTCTCATTAAAATATTTATCGGGGCTGAGCTGGAAATATAATTTCCTCCAGCGATTTGCCCAGTATATCATCTGCCTGATTTGATGTGATTGCAGAGTGGGCATGTTTATCCGATTGCCTTAATTAGATGTGATTCAGAGGTAAACACGTGTCCGGATTGGCCACGGTTGCATTGTCAACAAGCGTATCTCGTTTGTGATCGTACGCCACGTCATGTGCCAGGGTCACTGTTGGCTGTTTGTCCTCTTTATCCATCCTTGGTCCCAAAGTTCACGCTGCTCTCCTGAAGCAGCTAATGAAGTGCTGACACACTGCTTAACACGGGGAGACAGAGTCTAACGAGGTCTGATTAAAGCCCTCCGAGCCGTCTTCGTCTTCATCTGGTAATTAAATACATAATAAACGGCGCATGAGTCGCAGCCATGACTGTGGATGGAGCATCTGAATGTAAAGACGCGTGTCATGTGTGCTCACGTGTCTGTTTATGCCTGTGTGCGTTTCTATCTTTATTTACCATATTTAAGCACATATATGCCAAAAAAACATCCCAGAAAATACAGAACAAGGATATGATAGGTTTATATATATATATATCTATTCTATTCTATCTACTATATATATGATATATAGTGTTTTATTCTTTATAAATCTGCGATTTTTTGGCCACATACAATATTAAATCTTGACATAAATGCTGACTTATGATTGCTAGAGCTAAAACAGTCTGATTATTTATTTTTTTATATTTTGGCAAAAATGTGCTGCTTTTCTCTGTTATACAATATTATAAAGTTAGTACTTATAAAGGTTTCGATGTGTCAGAAAGACAACACAAGACTTTCACCTTGGACTCAAGGACACGTACGGGTCATTTTTCATTATTTACGTACACGTTAAGGATAAAAAATCATAATAGGCAGACTAATTGCTAATGAAAAAAAAATGATTTGTGGCCATAGATTTCTAATAAAGGTTTAGATATCTGTCTGTTTTACTGCTGGTTTACAACAATACTGAATTAAACAGCCTCCGTCCAGAGATTTAGTGATTGTCCCAGTATTTAAAGGGCCAGTGTGGAAGATTTAGTGACATCTAATGGTGTACATGTAACTATAGCTAGTGTCAGAAAGAACAGTTATTTTCTGGTAATTATACACTAATTAAAACATAGTTATGAATATTATATTCCAGTTCTGCCATCAGCCCGTTAAATCTGACACACTGTACCTAAAAATCCTTTGTATCAACTTGTATTTTAAATTTCGGTGTTTGGTATTAAATCTTTGCTTACAGCTGGATCACACATTAAATAAATAAAGATGAGAAGAAAATAAAACATGGATTATTTGCACTTTACTTTTCTCTGCGAGTCTCAGCCCGTTATATAAAGTCTACTGGTGGCTCCTTTTATAGCAGGTTGCAGATTATTTCATTTGAATAATTTAAGAAGTAAAACTTTGTAATATCTAATAAGAAAATATTCAAAGATTAAAAGAATATCTCAAAAATTAACATAATTTTATGCAGCGTTTTTTTCTTTTTTTCTTTTTTCTCTAACCCGTTTAATTATGGTGACCCTGTAGATTCACCCCATGAAGGGTCCCGGAGCCGCTGATTTATACAGCCGGAATCAAGCAATGAAACAAATATGTTCAAACGTTCATGGTGCTGAGAGCTGAAGGTTTAGTTAAAGGCCAACTTCAGCCCAGTGGGTTCGCTGATGACTCTGTGTATGTGGCCCAAAGTGAGTGCAAAGTAAAGTGTTAAGGATTATTCATGAGCTCAGCTTTGGCCAGACTCCCTCTCTCTCTCTCTCTCTCTCTCTCTCTTGCTGGCTGTACATCTGTGCTTACTGTGCTTACATTCAACATCGCTGAATGTGCAACCATGATACAGCTGCAGGGAGGACACTCACACACACACACACACACACACACGCTATTTTAGCTATTCCTTCAGAGACACAGAACCTCCCACGCCATTATTGTGTAGTATAAATCCTGCACAGGTGTGTGTGTGTGTGTGTGTGTGTGTGTGTGTGTGGGTTGATGCCGTCTGTGTGTGAGTATTGTGTGTAGTAAAAAACTGTGCGACCCTGGCCTCGCATGACTTTTTTATGAGCATGTGTGTGTGTGTGTGTGTGTGATGGAGTTCGCTGCTTGCTGTGTTTCAGTACGGAGCAGTTGGTGGTGAAGATCCTGAAAGCTCTGGACCTGCCAGCGAAGGACGCCAACGGCTTCTCTGACCCCTACGTGAAGATCTACCTACTGCCAGACAGGAAGAAGAAATTCCAGACCAAGGTGACTCCCGCACTCACCTGTGGCGGTCTTTAAAACTGTGGAAACAAACCGTGACGAGGTCCGACTGTTTTTCCTTCTGCTGCTCCGATGACCCGGCCTCCTCATGGGGAATCATTACAGTTTCACTAATGTAATCTAATCTAATCTTGGGCATAATTTATTCAAGATAATGTGCTTCAGACTATTACAGGGCCACGTCTGCTCGGCTCCTGTGTGTTATTCTGGTGTTTGAGGACAGTTTAGTCAATATTTGAGTACATCTCAGGACGTTCTGTACCAGGAAATGTACCCGTAGCCCTAAAAAAAAAAATCCTCTCTTCTAATTTATTCTCTGAGGAGACGCTGAAGATTTACAAGCTCGGTGGCCTCACAAATGTGAGTTGTAGCTCTCTGTTTTATGTCCATAAATATCAGCGGCACTTTTTGTGCGGTTTGGGGGACGGAGCAGGGAGAAAAAGCTGAAATGGGTCAGAACTGAAAAGTGTGAAAAGCTGTACCAGTTTGAAAATTCTCCCCTTTGTGCGTCTGTCTCCTGTATGTCACAAAAGCCCCTTCAGCCATTGAAAAGCGTGAATGCTTCAGTCATTTGCATAATACAGCTCTGTCTTTTGTTTGGAGTGTCGATGATTGTTTCATTTCAATCGTACCCTCATTAACATGGGATTTTTTACACCGCTCCATATTTCGCCGGGCTTTTATCCTCTCCAACTCCAGTTTCAAAAGAGAGAAAACAAGACATCACCTCCGTGTAGATGTTCCGGCTTTGTGTTTCTGCTTTCTAAAGGCACAGTCGAGCGCCGGCGTCTCCATCGGCTGCATGTTTAATCCACAGCTAACAAGTAATCATCAAGTGCTAATAAGCCGGAGTGACAGAGCCACTCATGCGGCGACAAAAGTTGGATTTGGAAAATCGAGTGTGCGTCACATTGAAATGATCACTGGCTTTATTGCATGAGTGTTTGTAACAAACGCTTTCATCCCGACAGTAAATCAACCGATAGTGAAAAAAAATCTGAGTTGGCGATTGAAGACACATTTACAAATGTCGACCACAATGTGTTATAATATGATGAGCAGGGGAAATTACAGCTGCGGACGGCGTCCTCCGATGTAAAATGATCCGTTTTGTTGGACTTGTTACGGAGGTTGACAGATGGAAAGGGCAGAAAAGACAGAAAACAGAGGTGAACTCACGGGGAGTGTGTTGTGAACGTTTTAGTGAAAGAAATCCTGCCGCCGTGTACGTGTTGGGGAAACAAAATATTGAGTTTTAAACGTAGTTTTAGCTCTTTATTTCATTTCAGCCGCTTTGATTTGATTCTTCATCCCACAAGAAAAGGTGAAATCCACTTTTCTCCCTCTGGCCGAGGAACAAGGTCGCCCGGCGCGGCGGAGGTTAATTGTGTTGCTCAAGGACATTTTCGGCGGGCGGAATATCTCGTGATCGTGCATCGTTTTTGTACGAATGCAAATCGATTTAGAAATGCTTGAATTTGTATTCAATAACTTTCAGCGCGACGCGATTCATCGTACAGGCAGTTAAATCTGAGCTTTTATACAGTCGTCACAACAAGACTCAAACACTTGGTTCACAGTGAGGCCTTTTATGTTTCCAATTTGTAGAACTGGGTGCAAGAGCAGAAAACAGACAAAGAGAAAAAAACACACATCACTTGCAGAAACTCCTCAAATCTAAAGAAAAAGATTCAGTACAAGAAAAACACAGAAATGATAGTTCAGTGATTAAATGAAGAGCGGCTCGTTGATTACAGTGAGTGTTTAGCTCCAGCATTGAGCCACGTGTGACGGTTTCATTGGAGTCACAGATTAAAGACAAACCCGTCCCTCAGGTCACTCGAGAGCAGATGAAAAATATCCAGTTTGTTTACTTGAAGAAACAGTGAATCAGGTTGGAAATGTACTTTGGCTTTGAGTATTTTTCCACACCAGCGATACTCGAGGGCTTTGGAGGATTCAGAACAGCATGAGGAGTTGTCAAACAACCTGCTGGGTTTTTTTTTTTTTAAAGTTATCTTTGAAGAACTTTCTGTTCGAGTCTGTGACTGGAATGAAATCATCAATGCAAAAGTCTGCAAAAAAAACCCCAAACCATAGACATGGCCGGAAAATAAATGAGCTGATGCTTGAACATAACATACTGTGTAATATTCAGTACATAGACGGGGTATCGATAAAATAAATATGTAAGTCGGAGGGAAGGAGACAGGTTTGGGAATACTTACTTTACTGAGTAACAAGACATGAAAAATGGAATTAACTGTGTTTATACTGCAGCAAAATAAGCTCTGGTTTAATCGATTCTAACACACTTTCAAAACATATTTCAGGAAAGTAAACCTTTTTAAATATGGAGTACTTATTATTAATAATATATAGCGCATTATTTTTTGTTGCCGTGGAACAAAACATTAGAATAAGCCTGCGAGGAAGGGCATCCCTCTGCGGCTATGAAATAGTTTCATGCAGTCTAATACCCAAGAACTTAAAGTTATGATATCATATACATGTTTTCATATCTGCACAAACAGAACAAGGAACACCGTGGTGAGCTGTTCATGTATTCATGCAACAGATGAAACATTTCTCTGTTTCATCAACTGTTTTATGAAAAGCAGTATGAGGTCCATTGCTTTTAGTGACAGCACTTTACAATCAAGACGAATCATTAAATGTGGGAGAGACCACCCTTTATTCAGGAGTGCAGAGTATGTGGGCTGTAAAAGGAAGTAGTCCCTTGTTAACCCCCTTTTCAGTGTAATTATACTTTTGTTATTGGGCTGTAAAGTAATGCAGTTGTTTGTGCACTATATCCCTTGTAAGTGTTTCATTTGCACCCTGCATGTATAAAATAAGCACACTGTAAGTGTGAATTCTCTGACCTCCGTCTGTCTCTCTCCCAGGTCCACAGAAAGACCTTAAACCCAGTGTTCAACGAGACTTTTCAGTTCGGCGTGCCGCTGAATGAGCTACATTCCAGGAAGCTGCATTTCTCCGTGTACGACTTCGACCGCTTCTCCAGACACGACCTGATCGGCCAGGTAGTGGTGGACAACCTGCTGGACTTCAGCGAGGGCAGTGGGGACAAACCAGTCTGGAGGGACATCGTGGAGGGCACCGCGGTAAGGACGAGCCTCCGCCTCTGCAGAAATAACCACCCCCAAAAATAACCGCATTGATTCACAGAGGAGATGGCAAACGTTTAGATTTAAATGAGCCTTGTGGCGAAATCGGGCCGAAGCAGACATAGATAGGATAGAACCGGGGATGGAGCATATCGAACATGACACGTGTGACAGCTGCAATTCTAGATTTCAAGTAGAAATGCATGCATTCATGATGTGAAAATAAATCTGTATTACGGCTCAGACGAAAGAGAAAATGAATGAAAAATAAAGACATCATTAAGCGGTCACCTGAGTTCACATGAGAATCTAAAAAATGTGGACATGTGTTCATTTGCTGACAGAATGTACTGACATTGACAGAATTCAGAGTCTGTTCATGTTATAAATGATCTCATTTACCAATGCAGATGGAATGTAGTGTGCTCCTGTCATAGCCAAGGTGACTGTACTGAAGCAAAGAAAAGCCACAATCATTTCAATCTTATACGCAACATGATTAAAAACCTTTAAATCTTAATATCGGATGTTTTGAATACACTGAATTTACTGCACTGAAATATTAAACTAACTAACCGTCGATGTGAATTTATGCAGTTTGTGTTTCCCCCTCTTTGAAATTTCATTTCAATCTGTGCAAAGTCAAAAAAACATGATTTGATGTTGTCAAGCTGTATTCGCGGCTTTAAAATTCAGTTAGTAAATTTTGGATGAGGGAAAAGTCGAGCGGAAACATCAGGTCGCTCAGATTGGACCGGTGAAATCCGGACGCGGAAATTCAAAATGAAAAACTCAAACGAGAACATTCAGGCTGCGGAGGATAGTCAGCCGAATCAATCGCGCTTCTTCTGTCCTGACACGTCACGTTCTGTCAGTCGCGTGACAAAAAAGTGTCGTGTGTTGGTTAAGTTTCAGCTTCTCGCAGGATTCGATTGATCACAGTCTGTCTTTGCTTTCATATGACTCAAAGAAGCATGTGCATTATTGCATGTTGCCTGAACATCATACACTCGTACTGTTATTATCTAGATTCAGAGTCTGGTGATGTAAAGACACAGCACAGGAGAGTCCAGATGGATTACTGGAAAGGCACCGCCGGCCACATCCAAACTCGTCCAAGTAGATTTATATGAAATATTCATAGAAGGCTATTAGCAAATTAGACAGAGCGATGCCTTAAAATTTTTGGCATGGATGTTTCATTTATTAAATAAGTTTAAAGCATCAGCCTCTTAGCTTATTTCAATGTTTCGCCCAGGGAAGTATTGATTAGTGAGGCTCGAAGCCACTAAGGAGCCATCATGCCACAGTGTGACCTGAATAGCACCGGTGTCATTAGTGTGGTGCCACTGAGACCACAGGCAGCGAGAAGATCAGTAGATGGGAGTGGAGGGGGAGATATAAAAAGCCCGGGGAATCGTCACCTCTGCTTAACACTTTCCTCCACTCTGGGACATCGACAGATTGACATATGATTCATTTACAGTGACGGCACTTCCCCTCCGCCTAAACACTCTGCCTGTCCACATTAGGACGCCTGCTGTCACCCGCCGTCAGTCACAGATGTAGCTCTTTTCCTGGCCATAGACAATCATAGCGCAGCAAAGGATATCTGTCAGTTAGGAACAAAACACTATCTGTTTCTCAGGCCGTTTGTGTGTGTGTGTGTGTGTGTGTTTGTGTGTGTGTGTGTGTGATCACACCCGGCTCCATTCCTGATCCGTCTCTCTCTCTCTCGCTGTGTGTGTGTGTGTGCTGACCTACAGGAGAAGGCTGATCTCGGGGAGCTTAATTTCTCGCTGTGTTACCTGCCCACTGCAGGCAGGCTCACCGCTACAGTCATCAAGGCCACCAACCTCAAAGCCATGGATCTGACCGGCTTCTCAGGTAAAGGATTAACACACACACACACACATATCATGCTGCTGCGAGACCTCTGACTGGAAACTCATTTAAAGGAAGAATCTGACAGAAAACAGGTTTATATTGTCGTGTATTGACGACTCTCTTCGTGCTTGTTTGAGTGAAAAAGAATAAACAGAACACGAGGCTTCTTTCTTAAGGAATGCTCCTTTTTCTATTATAAGCCATTACATACTCTGAGTGCATGAAGAGAATCCTTGAGGTCAGATTAAAGACTGCTGAGGTCCCTATGGTCAGATTGCAGCCCCGATTCTCTCCCTGTGTTAAGGCGTTGCCCTGCTATATACTAATATGCAAATGAAGCGATTACATATTAATGTTATGAACGTTTCACCATACATTCTTCCGTATTTGGTAATGATGACCAGTGGTGCAAGATCTTGTCATCTCCAGGGCTTACAGCAATCTTGACATGTATACCTTAAATGGGGAGGCATACAGAAAATAGACATCTGTTTACTCTGCGAATTCCTATAAGTTCAAATAAAGCAGACTCAAAAATATACCACAATATCTCATTCTAGACGGTCAAAATGCAGAATAATAACTGCTATGACGACTCAGTGGACCAGAATCAGATGCAGCTACAAGATACAGAATCAGATTGAGGAGCATGACCTGTCGTTTGTCGGATAACTCTATCGCTTCTGCTTCCGTTCGCTTTCCTGTTCCTTCGTCCTGCGAGCAAAAAACCCCCCAAAAAGCTTGCACAGGCAAACTTTAATCAGAGAGACATTTTTAAAAAACCTAAATCAGTGGAAGTAGATGAAGAATGTTAAGGGGAGGAAGTGAATTACTGCAAATCTTTGCTAGAAGAACATTCAGTGCATCGAGCATCACCGGTTTGATCATTTTTAGCCGTGCATGCTGGATTTTCCCGTCAAGAAGTCTGAGCTGGAGTTTATACATTATGCATACGTTACCTGAAGCTTCAGAGTTCATTTGTTACCAACACAACAACCAGTAAAAAAAAAAAAAAAGTTATGTTCCAAAGCAAAATCAGCCGCAGGTGTAGCAGCAATTACGTCTGCAGAAAAGCAGCAATAGCTCCACCCGCGCTATCAAGGAGATGCGATTGCTAATTCTAATATTGAATCAACAAAAAGGCGTGAGAAGCTTTTTATTCGTTAGTTATCCTTCACTTAAAGACTCGGGCGATTGCAACGGCGACGGCCTCTCACGTTAAATGAGATCTGAAATGATAATGGCCGCGTGTGTTATTGTCCCAGTGATCCCGGGAGGATCGCGGAGCCTGAGAGATGCTTAAAGATGCTGCATAAAAAGTGAGTCTGTGTGTGTGTGTGTGTGTGTGTGTGTGTGTGCTGCTGTCACCGAGCTGCACATGTTGAACGGATAACTGAAGTGATTCAACCCGTGCTGCTTTCTCTACCTTTGTGTTCTTAATCCAGCTTTGCCAAGGTGACTTGATTTTCATGCCTTTCATGTGTTACAGACGCGGATACCTGCGAGCGTAATACCCAGCAGTGCTTGCAGGAGTCCCCCTCTTATCTTTTCCTCTTTGCTCCCCCCTCTTTCTTCTTTGTCGCTTCTCATCCCATCTTGAATCTTTTCTTTCCTCCCCTCCTCCCCTCCGTCCTCGCCGTCTTCCTTTCGTCTCTCTCTCCTTCAGACCCGTACGTGAAGGCCTCTCTGATCTGTGACGGGCGAAGGCTAAAAAAGAGGAAGACCTCCATCAAGAAGAACACACTGAACCCCACGTACAACGAGGCGCTGGTGTTTGACATTCCCAACGAAAATATAGAAAGCGTGTCCATCATCATCGCGGTGATGGACTATGACTGGTGAGATGAATCTGGGGTTGTTGCTGTGAGAGCATGCTGCTTATGCGGCGCGATGTTTGCTGTTACTTTTGGGTTGTCGCATTGGGATTGGTGTTGAGGGCCCCCCCCCCCTCCTGGCGGACGTTCCCCACCTCATGAATAAGCATGATTTATGCTAATGCTGAAGGAAGAAGCGTAACCCTGCCAGTGTTTTGTCTGTCTGACGCTCGCAGCAACACTTGGCTGACTTGATGTGTTTGTGTATTATGTAGCCTGCCCTTCATTTGGCATCACCATAGGTGTGCGCTTTTGTATGTTTGTGCCCGTGCCTGCACCCCCGCTGACACCAGGCTTTTATGCAGGGCTGTGTGTATTTGTGAGCTGCTGTTCAATATCCTTCCTCGGCCTCTGTACTCTTTTCCCAGTACTCAAAGTTGATAAATGAGACTCTCTCTGCCTGTTTCTTACAAGCCCTCTGTCTCTCTCTCCCCCTGCTTTATTATACCCTCGCTCTCTCTCCTTTCCCTCCACCCCTCCTCTTTTATTCCCCACTCTGCTCTCCATCTCTCCGTCTCCCCCCTCGTCCTTGCCTCCGTTCCCTCGCTGCTGCGTGTCAGTATCGGTCATAACGAGGTTATAGGGATGTGTCGTGTGGGCAGCGAGGCTGAAGGTCCAGGGAGGGAGCACTGGGCAGCCATGCTGGCCAATCCACGCAAACCAATAGAGCACTGGCATCAGCTTGTGGAGGTAATGACCATATGATTGTGTGTGTGCGTGTGTGTGTGTGTGTGTGTGTGTGCGTCCATGAGTATGAGCTCATAGCACATATGTTATGTCCAGCTCTGTTGTGCCTGGTAACCAAAATGATTTTTATCATGATCATTAGAAGTAGTACTGCAGTAGTACTACTGATAGTAGTACAGGAGTAGGTATATAAAGTATTAGCAGTACTAAATTATCAAAATGAATGGACTCGAGCAGAATGGGTCATTAAGTGGAGCAAATTTTAATTACTTTATATTGTTGGCTAATTAATTTATAATGATGCATCATATTTTAAAAGCTAATTATATGTTTTGCACACAGTGGATACACTAGAGTTAAATAAAAAATAAAAAATAAAGTTATATATTTTCAAATTGTACTGGAGCTAACGTAGCCCAGCGGTCACCAAACTTTTTTTGGAGCGTCCGTCAAGGTGTGTTGGAGGATAAATATGATGAAATAAAATGATACGACCGACATAAAGACAAATATAAAGTGCATAAAAAATACAACTCACCATTATGATGAATTAGTGTGTGAGCCCTGAGCTTGTTTCTCCCATCGAGGCGATGTGAGACTTTCTTTTGGATTTTCCAAAGACATTAATTAAATTTTTTTTTTAATCATTTGACCGACACAAGTGTCTTGACACGAGGCACAGATGGATGCATCTGGTCATTTTTAAAACGCATCTTAAGACCCATCTTTATTCCTTGGCTTTTAACCCTGCACGAGACTCTGTTTCTGTTTTTGCTTTATTATTATTTTAACATTGTTTTATCGTTTATTATTGTTTTTATATTGTTCTTATGTTTTATGTCATATATGTCTTATATTTCATGTGCAGCACTGTGTGTCAGCTTATAAAGGGCTTTATAAATAAAGTTGAGTTGAGTTGAGTTGAGATTTTTCAAAATAAAACATCTCTCAGACTCTGATAATCAATAAAATATGTTTTTATTCGCTCTGTCTGTGCGGCCCTGTCTAAAGGAGCCAACCCTGTTGCTAAACAATACAAACAACACAGATTAAACAAATGAGGTGTAATATGTTCATTATTTATGCTTTAGAGGTTATGGCAGGCAGATTGTGTTATCTCTGGACCGGGCTAGCTGTTTCCATTGATTTACAGTCTTTATGCTAAGCTAAGCTAAGCGTCTGCTGGCTGTAGCTTCATATCTCCCCAGAGGAAATGAGGCCGGTATCAGTCTGAGAACAGTAATAATAAAAGCAGCAGCGGTCCTGGTGGTGGTGGTACTCTAACATAACATTAGGATCATTTGGAGGAAGTATATAATATCATATTAAAATTTCATTGATTTCAACTGAATGTATAAAAAGTGCCATGAAATATTAATAAAAGCAAAAAAAATCTCTGTCTCCCTGCAGGAAAAAGCAATTGGCACGTTCGTGTCGAAGAGTGCTACAGCATCCTCCCCTAAGCCGCATATCGTGGTGGACAGTCCTCACTCCGATTAAAACTGTGAGCGTCTCTCACACACTTCTTCTTTCCTCTGCACCACCAGCGAGCGTTCACACCTAACTGTTAGATTGTTTTCCAGACAACGGCGTATTGTAAAAAAGCTGTTCCATTATTCCACATACGTCCTTGTAAACAGGACTCACTGTCCTGGAATTTTAAAGTACATCCACACACACACACACACACACACACACACTGTGCGGCAGCTGCAGCAGATGCTCTCAAGTCAGAGAAAACTGGTGGAGTCTTTAAAAGCATGACCTAACTGTGAGTGTGTGATAAAGTGGAAGCTGTGGAGCTGTCAGATGTGGAAGCTCTAAGGCAGAAGCATCTGTATAATCTAGATGTTATGGGTTATGTAACGCTCCCCCACCCCTCCTCCACCCTCAAACTTACAGTGCTGCATACTGTTTATATATTCTCTCGCCCCCCTGCTGTTTCTCTCATGCTTAATCTCCCTTATTCCCTCTCTCCTCAGGTCATTCTCATCTCTCCAGCTCCAGACTTTCTCCTTTCTTTCCTCTCATCTGTGAATAATTCTCTCCATCAAAGAAAGAGAGAGACGCAGGGACACCGCTAGTGTCCAACTGCTAGTGCCGTCTTTGCTCCTGCTAATGAATCCTCCCAAGTCCTGTGCTGTCTTTACCGAGCCGGGAGTCCAAAAAAAAGAAAAAAACGAATAAATAAATTTAAAAAAATACAACGACATCCATCATAAGCTACACTTTGAGCATCAGACTACACATTTACAGACACACAAGACACTAAATGGTACAGTAGGACTGATATCGGGTGTAAATTTGGGATCATATAACTCACACACACACACACATATACACACACGAATACACACAGAGTTAGTAGTATGTGCGTAGTTCATGTGTGCTTCAGATTAGTGTAGTATTTCATCTAGGAAGGAGTGTGATGTGACAAACTTTTCTCTCTTGAAAACAAACAAAAAAAATTAAAGAAAAAAAAAAAAAAGAAAGCCATCGTAGAATGGTCATTTCAACCAGGACCAAAGGTTCATGCCCTTGTACAGACTATAAAAGAAGAAAATCACTATGTCGATATTTTTCTTTGCAACATTTTGGTGTACAGTCTACGCCGTACTGTCTGGGAAAACATCTCACGTAGTACTTAGCAGGACGAAACACCTGAGGTGGATTCCCCCCGGCCATTTTGGACGCCTTCTCCAGATGCCGTACCCTCTTGTTTCAAGACTCTTCACTTATTTTTCCCCCAGAGGAAAGACGACGAAGCATCCGGTGGTCTTTATTGATGTCAGAGGAGCGGGAAAAACTTGAGGACGGACTCATCGGTTTAAGCATGTTAAAGCAACCTTGAAATGTGTCCCTCTTTGTCACACTCCTCATGGTGCTCATCGGTATCGTTTTTTATGGTTTTGCTTTGTCGTTTGTGTGACACTGTATACATCAAATCATCCGAAAAGGAGTTCATTCATGCCATTTTTTTAAAAAGTCCACCGAGGATACGATGGCGTGAGCTCCTGAGAGATTATGGACTAGTTGATCGTCCTCTGCTTTCTGGCCAAACACGGCAGACTTTTCCTGATGTAGGACTGCACAGGTGGAACGAAACCTGCCTTTTCGGATCGGACCAGCATCTGTTTGGATTGCACTCGCTGAAGGATGTATTCCACAGGGAAGGATATCACCACTCTACTTTATTTTTCTATCATTCCAGGACTTCTTCTTCTTCTTCTTCTTTTTTTTTTTTTGTTGTTGTTTCCTCTTCTTCTCTCAAGAAGTCATCGTCCAGCTTCGACTGAGAAAAAAAGAGATCTTCAAAGTCCACATCACGCCTGTGACGAGACTTTAGAAGGACACACACACGTCCCGTTGTTGCTTTTACTAGTGTGTGTTTCCGTGTTTGTGGGCGTGTTTGTTTTGTATTTGTGCGCGTCCGTGTGTGTGTGTGTATGCCTGTGTGTGTGTCACTGTGACCTTGTGTGTGACACGTTCCTGTGCTCACCTCCTCCCTCCCTCCCTCGTCCTTCTCCTGTCTTTGCCTCCCCCCCTCCTCACACCTTAAATCCCGGCATCCACAGACTGAAAACGCTCGTCTCCGGAGCCAAATGTGTCTTCTGTCCTGTGTCTTTACAAGGAGCCATTTTGTGTGTATGTATGTGTGTGTGTGTGTGAGAATGTGTGTGTGTGTACTATACGTGCCTCATTGCACTAGGTGGGGAAACACTGTCTTTCATAGACATTAGTTTGTATTGTCTATGTCGTCTCTGAAAATCAGCTGCCAATCATTCAGCCCTCCTCTCCTCTCTAACCCTTTGCCTGATGTAAGTAACCGTGTTGATCGTGTACTTCTTTCAGTAATTTGTGTACTGTATGTCCGAGGGGGGAGCAAAAAAAAAAAAACAGATGGCACAGTGATTGAAAATTAAATTGTTGGGTGTGTTTTGATTAAATTTACGAGGTGGAAAACAAAAAAAATGAAAGAGGGAAAAAGAAAAAAAAACATCCGAGGCTCATTTGTTACAGCCTACAGATCGTGACAAATTTAGATCCCCTTAAAGCAAGACAACAGGGAGGAGGTGTTATGAGAAAACGAGCGCCTGGACTTTCTGCACTTCCTGAGTAAAAAAAAAACAAAACAGACTTCTTATAAAGCCATGTCTGTCACCGCTACTACTACGACTACTACTACCGTAACCTCAGCAAAACAACAGTACAACACCTCACTACAGCTACTTGTATTGCTATCGTTGCCATTTCTCTTTCATCCTCTCTCACACACACACACACACACTTTTAATGGAAGAGTGTGTGTGTGTGTGTGCGCGTGTGTGTGTGTGTTTCAGTGGGAGGGATCTAGTTTCTTTCTCTTTAACTCTCAGACCGTGGAAGTGCAGTGAGACTTGTGCTTGATCGGGTGGTGGTGGTGGTGGTGGTGGTGGTGGTGACCTGACACATCCCGCCATCATACCTGCAAGTATTCTGTGTGGTTTGTCAGCTGGGGGATTATTGACCAGCTTGTATAAGTAGATATGGTATTGATCCATCGGTCTCCAGGCCCCATAACTCTCTCTCTCTTTCCCAGCCTCCCTCCCTCTCTCTCTCCCTCTCTCTCTCTCTCTCTGCTTGTGTCTACCCCTTTCTGTCCCTCGTGTTACCGCCTGGTGATAGATTACAAAACTGGTAGCGTTCTCTCCTCTCCTCCCGTCGTCCGCCTCCTTTCTTTCCGTTTCTGATCACCGTCTGATAACTCATCCTCTCGTTCTCCGGCAAACCCTTTCACCTTTCCTCCTCCCCCCTTTCCTCACCTATCCCGTTTCTCGCCCTCGTCCCGTCCTCTATCTCACATCCCTCCATCTTGCCTTCTTTCTTTCTGTGTTCGACACCCCCCTCCTGCTCCTCCTCCTCCTGCTCCTCCTCCTCCTCCTCCCTCTCTATTCTCTCTCCTCTCTCTCGCTGTCTTCTCGTGTTAGTGCAGTTCTGAATGGTCATGGGGAAACATGTTTGCATGCTTATATTAACATGAATGATGTCAACTTGATGCAATGAAAAATTATATAAGTGATGCTTTAAGCAAAATCTGACAATGAACTTGATACTAATACTACTAATGACGACTCAATGGAGACCTAGCAATTGTTTATCTCTGTGGTCAAAAACAACGATGATGATGTATTTATCTTTCTCGAATTGGTATTTTCTTTTTTGATTTTCAAATGTTTGGGGGTTTTTTTTATATATAATTTATTCAAGAGGTTTACTTTTTTATTGGTTAATGCTGAGAATTTGAGTGAGGGGTTCAGTCGGGACAGCTGTACCAGGTCGCAGGATTTAGGTGAATGTGTAAGTAACAGTGTGGCTGAAGCAATGATAATGGAAATAAAGGATATGTATCATCCAGCTCTCCGTGTCTCTGACTTCTTTCAATCCACCGGGCTGGGGAGGTAGAAGAGGTGCTGAAGCTACTGTGACACAAACTCAGGCAAAGGCGGTGTGCTATATATAATACGCAGTGCCCGGGGCACTTCAGACCGTACACTGGCTATATTTGACTCCTCGTGGAAGGTAGGACACTCTACCTGGACCCAAGCTGAACTTCAGCAGGCTCTCCTCTCTGACTTTTCTGCTCTGCATTATCGTGCGTAATTATTCAGCCACTTTGTCATGAATTCTTTATTGTGGCTGCGTTTTGCCTAAATGCAAAATGGAGCATGGCTGCCTGGCCTGTGTGTGTGTGTGTGTGTGTGTGTGTGTTTGTGTGTGCTCCCCCCTCCTCCTCTCCGTTATCTGGCCTCCTTACTTGTATTTTATTTTTAAAACACTCATATTATTTGTCATGCAGTTATTATCTCTCCTTAAAGCGAAGATGCACACCAGTAGCAATCAGCAACTCCAGCGCTTCAGCAGAAAGCACACACAGAGAGAGAGAGAGAGGAGGAAGGCCGAGCAAAGACGTGCAGGGGAATGACAGCGAAGGAGGAGTAGGAGAGGATTAAACAAATGAAGGAGGATGAAGAGCTGGAGAATGCCAGTATGGAGGAGGAGGAGGAGGAGGAGGAGGACACAAATGGGAAAACCTAAAGAAGAGAGGGGGATAGCTGCATGCAGGATGTGTGTGTGTGTGTGTGTGTGTGTGTGTGTGTGTGTGTGAGTGTGTGTGTAGAAGTGGGAGCAAAGAGGTGGAGGAGGATATAGCTCTGTATATAGACACACTCATCACGGGGGCACCTGCAGCACACAGCCAGTGTTAACAGCTGAAGGAGAGCGAAACACACACACACACACACACACACACACACACACACACACACGTGACAACGCACCAGTTAGCACGGCTTCGACGCCGTAGACTGTCGAGAGAGAGAGAAAAGTAAAAGGAGGAGGGGCCGGTGTGGTGGCGAGGGATGGGGGGGCTGCTGTCTCCATGGCAACGTTCCCACAGTGGAAAAAAAAAAAAAATCATTTAGTCGGAAAGACATTTCACTCAGTTCAGTGAGCTGAAAGAGGCAGAAGAGAGGGAGGGGGAGCAAGTTAGAGACGAGGGGGGAGGTGTGTGTGTGTGTGTGTGTGTGTGTGTGTGTGTGTGTGTGCGATATAAAGCTGTTTGTGTCACACTGGAGGGATTTATCCAAAGTAAGCTGACAGCGAAGGCATAAGAGCTTATTGCTAATATATCTGATTATTAAACATCACGTTAATGAAGTCCCCTTGTGTCATTAAAAGATGAATGCAATAGCTCTGCGTGCATCACATGTGTGCATGCAAAAAAAAGAAAAGGTAGTCCAAACTTTTTTGTTTGTCCCCGTCCTGAGAGCACTGCGACCTTTTTACAAGAGCACTTATTATGCCACGTATACAGTTTTTAACATTTTATCCCAACACTATAAATAATACCCCAAAACCTTTCAAAATAATGAATTCAATGAATGCGTGCAAGTGGAAACCTCCACCAGTACGAGTAGTATTAAAGTAGCTTGGCTCTGCAAGGGAGGAAAGTGTATTAATACAGGAGCCCGGGCCCCGGGATCTGACCTTCTCCAGAAATTGCTTTCACGGAAGAACTTAAAGATGTTTCTCCTAACAAACAGAAAGTTCGGTGAAACATCCTTTGACATGATATCTCTGCTGCCGTGGCTTTAAACGAGGAAGAAGGAGGAATTTATGAACGTGGCTTTCTTTGCAAAATGAATAAAAGAATCTTGCCATTTGAATGGAAGCAACAAAAAAAAATCCATATTTGAGCTTTATCCTTTTTCATAACTCACTACTTCTACTGCACAGCACACCCGGTGTCAGACTCAATATAAAAAAAGCCCCAGGGACTGGCAGGGGAGGGTACTACCACAGCATCACGAACGCTCTTGGTAGTTCAGGTAACCCATTTCTGTGGATGTCAGTGTATCAGCATGCTGGCTGTGATTACCTGTTGTGAGCGTACCATCTGGCCCTCAGCATCCCAGCTGGGTACCACTGCCAGGAGACGGATTGTCTTTACCACGCCACCTGGACCTCGCAGACATGGAGCACCAAGGCACAGACCATATTTCTCATTCATATTTTATTATGTCATTCTCGGACCGAACACAAAGCAAAATAAAGAAAAGAGAGAGAAAAAAAAACATTGTCTGGTTTTTTCCAAAGGCACACCCAGAGAGCAGGCTTTCTATAATTGCTTGGCAACTGCTGGCATTGTGTGTGTTGAAGTTCAAAGTAGTGAGACACACAGAACATCCCTCCGAGCTGCAGAAAGCATCAGAGTTGCAAAGTGAAAGGGTGCCTACGCATGCACATTCACACACACACGAACATTCGTGATCTGTTCTGTCAGTTTAATTTGGACACGTAGCTCCACCACAACAAAAACATCTGTAAGGATCACATCTAGGGGTTAGCCTTGGGCATAAGCCGTCCCCTCAGATGAACTTTTCTTGGGTCACTGGATGAGGCCCTGCGTAACGACGCCCCCGAACGGAAAAGCCACTTGAGCACACAGCTTGTTGCCCTCCTTAGAATTTGGGTTAAATTGATATGGAGCATTGTTTCTGTGGGAGTTTTTGAGTTTGATGAGCTCTGAAACCTTTTCGCTGAACGCTGTGCTGAGCTGAGCTGACTGGCTGGCTTGCTGGCTGGCAGGGCCACAGGGGACTGGATGCTATTGTTGGATCCACATACACAATGCGCCAATGTGTTACAACTACAAGTTAGCTGCTGGTGTATTGCGCTAACCTGACAGCAGGTTAGCGCGCTGATGGCTGCTGTAGTAATTATTATGCTCTTGTTTTCAGGTCGGAGGTTTTTTGGAGAGGATGTGAAGTGTTGTGTTAAATGGAAAAACACAGAGAAACATGCACACCGGCTGAACCAGGAGAGCCGGGTTCAGTGTCTCATGTATGAAACCACAAACGTGTAGAAGATATATTTCCCCACAGTGCATCAAGACTCAGTCTAAATATGTACATATAGATACACAACCTCAAGGTTTTCTGGCAGTCGGTGAAGAAAACACCTTTTCAGTTACCATCTGTAACCTTGCCTCTCTGATACACACAGAGCATCTACTGTACTTACAGTAGATATCTGCTGACATCTCCTGGAGAGTTGTTTCAACAGCACTTTTGTTGCAGGGAGCTTTGTTTCAAACGTTAAATATAGACTGGAACACGCCTGAAAAGAGAATGCAAAAGGCTTATATGATGAATTACTTCTATATCTTAGCAGAAACAGCCTCATGAATTCCAGCCATCTGTCAATATCTGAAGAAATGTGGAGTAACTCAAGCTCCTCACCAGCAGAGCTGCCTCACTCTCAAGTCTCAGCTGTATTGGATCAAAGGGATATGTCATGATCTTTTCAAAAGTGTAACATGCTCCAGGGCTGCAGTCATGAAGGCCTACCTGCTTTATGTCAGCACATCTCATATGCAGTATAATAACCATTTACTGACATACATACATCAGTAATAGTCTAATTTTATGCATGATCCATGATGATAAAGATACAGAAAACTAGAAATGCATGACAGAAAATAGCCCCCCTCCTCGAAGTAAATCAGGTGAACTCATGTCTTACTCATGAATGATGATGACGATAATCACGAATGATGTTTCAGGTGTGAACTCACTTTCTATGTGCTCACTGCAAGAATCATGCTGAAGGTCAATATTCGGTTGGAGTCGAGTCTTCAAGCAGCACTAATTCTGCTGCTGTTCACGTAGTGCCAGGAACATGTTCAGGATTACGATTAAGATCTCTTCCCCTCCAGACCGAGCATCCGCCCCGGCTCCACGCTTAAATCAAACATGTTTTTTTTTTTTTATAAGACAAACCTGAAGGTGATCTTTGGCTGATTGTGATATGCTCGTTCTTTTGCACTCTGTCTGTCTGCTGGCTCTCTGCTCTGTCTGCCTCCGGGTGGCCATTAGATGGATTTGAGGCAGATACGATAACAGACGACCTTTCTCACGACTGATGCCACCAGAGGAACAATCGCAGAGAGTGAGGTGGAGAGGTTCAAGTCAAGATAATGTCCGGTGGTGACCTCATGTCTGCGGGCTTCATTTGTTTTGTTTTATAAATAAATAGAAAGCTAGTGTAACTAAATATCTCTCAATAAAGAGTAGGGCTGTCATTCAGAATTTGTGAAACTGTATATTATATTTCATACATATATATTGTATTATAAAACTTTTATCTTTTATAGTCTACTCATCTCTTTACATGTCTCTCTGAAAGCAGTGGTAGAATGAAACTAAAGACTTTTTTTTAAATTCTGCTTCACTATAAATTTGAGGTACTTCTACTCAAGTTTTCCTTTTTACTTCACTACATTTATCTGACACAAGTACAATGTGATCAGTCGATGAATCAGTGATTATATTGGACGACATCAGATGCAGTTTTATGCACAATAAATGAGCTCCACCTCAACAGCAGTATATATTTTTGCATTGAAGTATTCTGAATACTTCCTCCATCACTGCTATAAAGTGGCCAAAGTTGATCAGACAACGAGTCTATTCTCAGATCTCAGATCTTCATGTGTGTCGTATAATTAAAGTTACTTTTGGTTTATAAAGCAGTGACAGCATACATTACTGACTGAGTGCACATGTCACCGGGGACACGTGTTCTTACTCCCCAGAGACAAAAGCAGCATTGAGTTTTCATGCAGCACATATCTGGAACAAGGTCCTGGAAAACCAGAGGTCTGCTCCAACTGTGCTTTCATTTGGGTTATTCATACAGTATATCTTACACTGCACTATATATACGATTTTTAGTTTATATTGGATTTTTGTTTCCTTAATATCGAGTCTCGCTGCAGCGCCTTTTATATGTCATGTAAATAGATGTACACATGCAAATTGTGGAGAGAGATGGTGGAGTGATGGGCAGACACCCAGAGCAGCGCCCTGCCAGCAGCTGAGGGAGGAGAGGGGGGGTTCAGCGCCTTGCTCAAGGGCAGCTCGGCAGTGCCCAGGAGGTGAACTGGCACCTCTCCAGCTACTTTTTTTTTTCCATTCATTTTTATTTAATGGGACAAGTACAGTATTAATAATAAAGGATTACATTTGATGTACCAGAGTTATCTTACAGCTGCTTTTCATCTGCAGACACAATGAAAACATATTACAGCACAATAACAAACAGTACAAAGCAAAAAACACACAGGACACACAACATACACCCACAATGTCAGTGGTAACAGAGCTGAGTATCCTTTAGCAGAGTTTTTAATGTGGTTTTAAATGTACTGATGGAGCTGCAGCTCTTTATATCGTCAGGTAGGACTGTGGCTTTCACAGAGAAGGCTGATCGCCCAAATGCAGAGCGTCGAAATGGTACGGTCCAATCTGTGCAGAGGATATTCTGGAGGATCTAACAGAGCTTACTGAGCGAGTATACACTTATTTACACTATCACTTTTACACTACAATACTTTTACATCATGCCACTTTTTATACCACTTAACTTATCTGTTTTTGAAGGTTGATTGTTTGGGTTTTTTCGTGGTTATTGTGTAGTCATAGATACTTCTGTTCATATCATTTCTATCTGTTTATTGTGTTTTTGTTTTTTGTTTTGGCCTCTACTACTTTTGTTTTTCTATCTTGCTGCTGTTACAAGTGAATTTCCCTGTGGTGGGATAAATAAAGTATATATCTAATCTAATCTAATATCTACACAAAGTTTTAACATTTTATAAACAAGGCACAAATTCAAAGCTCAGTAAATTGTATTTTTCCAGCACAGTGATGGGAATGCATTGGCTTTTTGTTTGTATATGGATTCAAGAGGTCTTCTGGTTGTTTCTCCAGGCTGCAACACGGGTGTATGCTCCTTTTAGCATATTTAGTATTTATTTTGATTTTAATTTTATTTATTTTAGTACATTTTAATGTCTCAGGTATTTTTATTCTTATTTATTCTAGTTATTTTAACACTGACTGGTGACTTTAATGCTAGGATTTTATTGCACTGACTGACTAGAAGCACTTTCAATCTCGTTGTACCTGTGACAATGACACTAAAGATCTATTCTCTAACATGTAATACAATAAGAATCATAGCGTGCATGAATATCTTGGACATAGACATAAATAAATACATAAGTTCAGTTCAGAGCTTTATTGTCCCTCCAGGGGAAATTTGATTTGCAGTGACAATGCAACTTACACAACAAACAATAAACAGACAAACAGTGACATAGAACAATGACGCAAAGTAAAGCACAACCAAAACTTGATTTGAACAATCCTAAATGAAGTTATGAATATAAGTGACAGAAGGAAAAAAAAGTCTATAAAAGATAAAAAGATAAACAAATGCCACAAGAACAGTGCAATTTAAGAGTTGTGCAAATGAATTGCATTGATTGCACGTGGAACAAAGGAGAATTTATACCTATTTGTTCGTGCCCTGGGTAGCATGTATCTCCGTCTAGACGGCAGAGAAATAAATTCCTGCAACAATGTGTGGTCAGGGAGTAGACAGGATGGACCGAGCCTTCTGTAGGACTCGTCTGTCAAAGATCTCTGAGAGACAGAGCTGCTGCATGCCAATTATCTTGTTGGCATCTCTCACAATTTTGAAGAAGAAGAAGAAGATATACTTTATTAATCCCTCAATGGGGAAATTCTTTTTTCACTCTGTTTTATTTTGACATGCATTTTAACCCAGACACACACATGCAGTACAAGGTACAAGGGCTCATAGACATGCAAACGTGGAGAGAGATGGTGGAGTGATGGGCAGCCCCCCTGAGAAGCGCCCAGCGAGCGGTTGTGGGGGATCGGTGCCTTGCTCAAGGGCACCTCGGCAGGTGAACTGGCACCTCTCCAGCTACCAGTCCACCTTCCATATTTTTGGTCCATGAGCTACTGCCGCAAAATTGTTCCTACCTCACATGGACATTAATAACAAATTAAAGTATTTTCACATCTCACTACCTCACCATGGTGTTATACTGTTGTTGTTTTTCTATTTATTGTATATACTTTTTCTTAAATTTAAATTTGCCTTTACTTTTTATATTTTATGTTCTATATATATGTATATATATATTTTTTATTTTATTTTATATTTATTTTATTTTATATATTATTTTATATTTGGATATTGGGCTGCTCCGGGACCAGGGGAAACCAATTTCGTTTCATCCCATGTTTACATGTGTTGTAATGACAAATAAAACTCCTTGAATCCTTGAATCCTTGAATCCTTGAATCCTTGAAAGCTGTTGTTGTGTTTCGAGCTGTAGGGGGCAGCACACCACACCTGATACAGAACAGACGCATGTGACGTCACGCGTCGTGGGCGGGGCCTGCGTGCGTCACTTCCGTCAAAACTACAACAAACGCCGTGTGACGCGGGCTCCGAGCTAACTCACGCCGCCTTTATTTACGGTTTATTCCGGTTTCACGGACCCGCCACGCTTCAACCGGCAGCTGCGTAACCACCAGGTGAGTCCAGGTGACCGCGCGGCCTCACAGCTGAGAGGTAGCTCAGGTTATTTTCACTGTTTTTAAGCAGTGACGTCTGTGCTACATGCGCAGCTAGCTCAGGATGGAAACTCCTGACAGCAGCTGATCGCGGAGCAGCTTTCGGTTTCGGTACACACCGACTTTACCGGATCCGGACTCAGACACAGGCTGATGACTGAAGGCTGAGGAGCTCGGGTCGTTTCAGCTGATCATAATGAAGCCTGTCAGCATCATTTAGTCTCTTTGAGGCGGGAAACAAACCTGTTTACATCAAAACTTCAGATCTCAGATCAGCTGTTTGTCTCCTGGATGCAAACTGTGACAATCAGAGACTTTTATTCACATGTGTGATGCTTTTTCTGTGGATAGAATCAGAAATACTTCATGGGAAATAGTTTCTGTTAAGTGAGATAGTAAGTGATGGCAAAAAAAACAAAACTTTAACACTGTACACCTGTTCAGTATCCTGTTTTAACACTATATACACGTGTATATGTGTGATAGAAGAGTTTTCAGGTGAGGTCTAGAGACAGGAGGCAGAGCTGGAAGTAGCAGAGATGAAGATGCTGAGGTTCAGGATCAGGAATGAGTCCATCAGAGGGACGGCACATGTCCAGAGGTGTTTGGAGATAAAGTCAGAGAGAGGCCAGACTGAGACGGTTCGGACATCAAATCAAATCAAATCAAATCAATTTTATTTGTATAGCCCAAAGTACATTTTCCTCAGAGGGCTTTACAATCTGTACAGGGAGTGACACCCTCTGTCCTTAGACCCTCGGTTCGAGTGAGGAAAAACTTGCCCACAAAAAAAAAAGGTGGAAGAAACCTCAGGAAGAGCCACAGAGGAGGGATCCCTCTCCCAGGACGGACAGACGTGCAATAGAACAAATCAACACAAACATATTGTACGATTACAATAACTGACGAAATGACAATGAATCACAATAAATGATAAAAATGATTACAGTAACAGATATGGTAGTAATAATGCGTAGTGGACGTCGTGCAGGATCACAGCAGCAGCCACGATCCACGAGACATGTCCAGAGGAGAGATGGTTATAATGAAACATCTACTGATGCTTAGCTGGGGCACATCATCAGTGAGTGACCTGCGATCATTGAGTGTTTCGGGCCTTTCGAAACATCAGACACCCTCTCTCAGGTTCATGACGCCTCAGCAGCATTTAACCACGGATCCGCTCTCTTCATCCAGAGCCACCTCGAGGCTTTCTCTGCTGCCTCTGTGTTGTTCCGGATGGCCCTTCGACTTTTCTCTCCTGTGATGCCCAATGCAGTGTCGGCTGTCGGGCAAAGCCTCTGCACCCTACCTCCACAGGCCAACACCTAGCCTTCCAGCCTCGTCTGTGGCAGTCGCTGACTAGGCCGTCATATTTCCCTCCTCCATTCGCTCTTCCCATGGCACAGTGAGCTCCAGCATGACGACGCTCTTTGTTGCCTCTGACACCAAAACGATGTCAGGTCTGAGGGTGGTCTTAGCAACGTGGCTGCCCAAGTCCACTGACAGCTGCCAGTCCTGTGCAGTGTTGAGAAGCCCTGATGTTGCTCTTGATGTTGTACTTAGCTTCTCCCCAGCTCTGACAAAAGTTGATGGCTCTCTTTGTGGGTTTTGACCTCAGACAGCTGGTGATGCCACTATAGACGCTTTCTGCGATGGTCTCGAGCACCTGGTCGTGAGTGTAGTGAATATATGTTGGTAGAAGGATGCTGAGTTTTGAACTGCCAGACAGGAGGAGGCCTAGAGGAAGACCAAAGAGGAGGTTTCATGGATGCAGTGAAAGAGGACATGAAGGTAGTTAGATGCAGAAGACAGGGTTAGATGGAGGCAACTGAAGAAGAAGATACACATGTATAAATAACAGTTGAATAAAATGCAGAATGTAAATCTAAAACCTTCTAAAGAGTTTAGTCTTTGTGAGACTGTACAGAGAATACACTGATTGTTAAAGTGCTGTACGCATGCTTATGTATCGCACAAGCCGGTTCAACAGCTCGTCTGTTATTCTGAGTTGTACAGACTGATGCTCACAGGGAGGACAGACGTCCTGTCCTTGTGTCTCTCTGTGGAGTCTGTCCAGCATCTCATGGACTGGGTGGGAGTCGTAGTCCAAGACAGCCCGACACCTTTTAGACGGCGTCCTCCTTTTAGCGAGTCCATCTGCACCCGCACAACATCACCGGCCTTAGGAAGGAATGAATTATGAATTTTCTCTCTTTAGTACTGCTCGAGTGCCTGTTTTCATAAAAACTTTAACTTTTATAGCAGCTTGTCATCGCTGTTTGTCTCCTGAATGCATACTGTGAGAATCAGAGAGGTGTGGATGCTAAAACTGAACTTTTATTCACATGTGTGATGCTTTTTCTGTGGATAATATTATGAAAAGAGAAAAGCGAGGTCTCATTTCAGCTTGTGTCCTTCTCCGTGTAGCAAATAATGACACCTATCACCGTTAAATTGTAGATTTCCGATGCTGGAAGTTGTACTGACAGCTGCTGTTGTGTTTCTTTGCACCTGAGTTCAGAGCTTTAAACTTGGGAAGTGGTTTTAGTCGCTCTGGTTGTCTCTTGCCTTGGTGATAACAGATCCCTCTCTTCATGCAGGTCTCTTCAGTCGGACCGGATGATAAGTGGCCTCCATGGTGGCAGGTTCGTTGCTCATGGAACCGTCCGCTAAGCCTGGGAACAACCAGGTGGCTGATGTGGTGTTTGTCATCGAGGGGACGGCAAACCTCGGACCGTACTTTGAATCACTGAGGAAAAATTACATACTTCCAGCTATAGAGTAAGAGCGCTTAAACACTCCGAGTCATTATTCCTTTATTATTCACGTCGTCGTTCTAAATTCTTCTTTGTTTTTTTTACCACAGATATTTCAATGGAGGGCCGCCAGCAGAAACAGATTTTGGTGGAGATGTGAGTGTTTCTTTGTCGGTGCTTTTTTTTAAGGATAACTGCTTGTTCTATGATATAAATATTCCCGTTTTTCTGTCTAGTACGGAGGGACGCAGTACGGCCTTGTGGTCTTCAACACAGTGGACTGTGCTCCTGAGTCGTACGTCCAGTGTCACGCACCGACCAGCTCTGCCTTCGAGTTTGTCTCGTGGATCGACAACATCCAGTAAAGCGTGATCAGAGAGTCGACATTCTTGTGGTTTCGCAGTGACTTGTTTTTTCATTGCAAATCTTTTTCGTCTCACGCAGGTTCATGGGAGGTGGAGCAGAAAGCTGTAGTTTAATCGCAGAGGGGCTTTCCGTGGCCTTGCAGCTCTTTGATGACTTTAAAAAGATGAGGGAGCAAATGTAAGTCTTTGTTTCAACACTGATCCCTCGTTCTTTTTCGAAGTATAATCACTGAACACCAACTGAGCAATCTGCTGTCTGTTCTAAAGTGTGAGAGTGATCAGGGTTTTTTGCTTGTTAACACCAAAGTACTGACTGAAACCACTGTCTGATGTCGACCTACAAACTGCCACACGTCTGTGGGCAGTAAACGAAATATCCTCCAAATCCTCAAAGAGTCATTCACTCCGTCGCTCTCACTCTTTCTACCTTTCTCAGAGGTCAAACCCACAAAGTGTGTGTGCTGCTGTGTAACTCTCCTCCATACCTCCTTCCTGCCGTGGAGAGTGTCAGCTACACCGGCTGCACGGCGGACAGCTTGGTCAAAATCATCAGAGACGTGAGTTACTGTCGCTGACGTCGTCTCCATGATTATTAGATATTTGTTTAGTTTATCAGACAGATGAATATTTTTGTGTTTTCGTGTCTCTCAGAGAGGAATTCACTTCTCTGTGGTGGCTCCTCGGAAGCTTCCCGCACTGAGGGCTCTGTACGAGCGAGCGTCTCCAGTAGGAGGTGTGGTTGAACCCCATCCAGACTACAGTCAAGACCCTTTCCACATGGTCCTGGTCAGAGGCATCTCGCTTCCTGGTGAGAATCATTTAACACCTCGTGTGTGTGTGTGTGTGTTTCTTCTGAAAGAAATATGATCGTATCAGCCTGGGAGTATAATTTTAACAATATTTACTGCGTGATTGTTTTTGTTTTTTTACCCTGAATCTATGAATGAGCAGATTGTTTTGTGGTTCACAGGTAAGACAGTTGATCCCTTTTATTAATGCTGGTACAAATAAACAGATTCACTGTTTCACAACCCACAACTTAATCTTTTTAAATGCTCCTGATAAAAATCGGTGCTTGCCATCGTTTAACATCGGCTGAAGTGTCAAGCTGGTGCAGAAAGTCGGATATCAAGTAGCTACAGAGTAAAAAAAACAAAGCTAATGTGGAAATATGTTTTGAACTTGCATCCTGTCTAAATGAAAGCTAATGTCGCTCTCCGTCTGCAGGTGTAACAGACTTTAAACTTTAGTGATAGAATCTACTCCTCTGTATTCAATTTGACTGAATTCTCTTTGAATTCTGTTTATGTAGCTGGTTTTTAGATCCCGGATGGCTGGAATAATGCAGATTCAAACATTTCTACTCAAGCATTTTGTAACTTTTGTTTTGAAAAGTGCTCAATAAAGAAATCTTAACTTGGAGGCAGGGATGGACCGAGACCTTCTCAGACAGAATGCTCATACAGGATGGCATTAAACATATTTTATATGTCGAAACATGCAGAAAAGTATAGAACAACAAAGAGCTGGGTTAGTTTTCTGCAGAGTAACTGAGTAACGAGTTCATCTTCTGTTTCATCAGGAACATATTCTGTCCTGTCTCCCCCGTCACTCTTCTAATAGTGAAAGATTTTCCTCTTTGTGTGTCGCTCTTCCCATCACGGCAGTTTTGTTGGTCATCTCAACCTCGGGGTAAAATGACCTACGGGATAAACATGCTGTGCCTGTGCAGCCTGTGTGCAGCTCAGTGTTCTGGGTAAACAGGACAGAGTTTGTTATTCCATACTCAAGAATATACACTATATATACTGTTGTTGAATTCTGCAGCTTCCCAGTTGCAGTGGCTTCTTATCTCCAGACACACTTTTGATCGGATGTTACACTACGTTTTTTTTTAACGTCATTATCTCTCTCCGTGTATCTTCATCTTTTTTTCTTGGCATTGTTCTTCGAGGTGCCTCCTCCTGCAGCAGAAGACTTTCCTCCAGCTTTAATTGCATCCGTACGAACATATCGGTAGTTGTACAGATACTGGTTGCTAATTTCACTGCCGAGTTATTTAAGAAATTCACACAATTCCTCTGTAAGAAGACGTGATTGATCTTTAGAAGTCATTCTTTAGTTTGTTGTAGCTACAGCAGGCGTAAATAAAGACTTTTTCAGCTCTTCCTAATGGTCCCTCCTACACTTTTCTGCGAGTAGGAGTGAATTCTTTGGTAAATATGTCTTCACCTACACTTTTAGCCCAGTGGGACTTCTTAAATTTACATCCCAGCACTGTGTAAAACCTCTAAGCTCATCCCACTGTCTGTCTCCAGTTTCTTTAGGTGGACCTGGGCCGCTCAAACCTGTCCTCCCTCCTCAGCCGCTGCCTGTCACTCAGCCTCACGGTGGAGCTCCACAGCCCCCTCCGCCCATTAACACAAACCACCCTTATCAGGTAATGGGCAAGCAGCCACACAGCGTAAGGCTGCCTGGAGACTAATTCCTGCCGCTTGCTTTTTGGCTCAGTTTCAGACACTGGTGTTTATGTTCCTTCCCTAAAACGTTTTATCCGGCATTGTCTTCCTTTAATCTGCTTGCTGACAGAATCCGGCCCCCATGACTGCTGCTCTGGCGGCTGCACAGATGGCCGTGGAGGCAGCCAACAACCAGAAGAGTCGCTGTGAGTTACCAGTGGACTGTGTGGGCCTTTGTGAACAATTTCTGTTAGCTGAGCTTTTAGTCTCTGCATACTGTATGTGTGCCTGTGTTACAGTAACGCGGAAAACATTTTCAAGAAAGCAAAGAATAAGTCTAAAGGTCGGAATGACTTTTATTAAAAGTGATATCTCTTCTTTCATCCAGTTCCAGGGTTGGTCAATCCAGGTCCTCCGTTCACCGGTCAGCCAACCATCCCGTCGGTCCCCGGGGTGAAGCACAATCAGCCCAGCATATCAACAGTCACCACAGCGACACAGCCCATGATGCCGCAGCAACCAGTTGCCCCCAATCCTCAGCAGCCAGTCCCGCCCCCGGGACAGCCCGTGCCCAATCAGCAGCCGCAGCCACAGCCGCAACCGCCGCCTCAGCCGCAACCCACGGCGCCTTCGGCACAGCCAAACATGGTGAGTTATGATAACCTGGATAAAAGCAGTAACACCTGTACGGTCTGGGTTTGTTTTGGCCATTTTAATAGACTGACAGTAAAGCTGTGGATGGAGCCGGAACTTAATGAACTTAATGTGTATCAGTCGTCAGAATTTAAAGGAACATTTCAGTGTTTTGGTGATTTAGAGTAGAGGATTGACCGTATATGACACTAACATGAGGCCAGCAGCTGCTTATCTTACCATAAAGACTTCTACAGATTTAATGGTGCTGAAATTAATTTCCCCAAATATTTGTTGTAACTATTCTTTCAGCAACTATTCTGCAGCAGATCATTATCTTTCAGCTTTAAGTATGAGCTAACTGAAAATAAAAACAATTAAGATGATAGCTCATTAACAATTTATTGAATTTAATGGTCCAAGCCGACCCAGAGCCGGTCGCAGCACACCGCCGCGGAGGAAATGCGCCCGGTGGGGGCCGGCCAGAGCCGGGGAGAGGTCCCACGAGGGGATCCCCCCGCACCGTGCGGCCGTCCCTGCCCCGCCGAGTTGAATCCCCCGGGCAGACTGCGCGGAAGTTGCTGGAAAATCGCGGTGATTGGTTAAAATTGCAACAGCCCCCCCCCCCCCCCCCCCCCCCCCCCCCCCCCCCCCCCCCCCCCCCCCCCCCCCCCCCCCCCCCCCCCCCCCCCCCTGCCCTGAATTCACGGGGGTTCACTAAAGTTGCGTTGAAGTTGCAAATCGCAACATCGCGAATTCCTGGAGGGTCTGTGTTATGGTATCATTTACAGTACAGTCAGGCCTGACGCCGATTACCACTACTGCGCATGTGCGTAGGGGTGACGACTAAATTAGTAGTCGACGATTTTGTTCGTCGACTAATCGTGGCAGCCCTAGTGGCATGTTGAAGGAGCTGCAGGCGAGCTAGAGAAGTCTCTTCCCACATGAAGAGAGCTACAGCAGTCGAGACGTAATAATAATAATAATAAAAACACGTCAGGAACAGTCAAAATAGTGAAAGATGACACCCACATCGATGGGAGGCCGACCACACGAGTCATTAGCCTGTGCCTGAATCCTTTAATAGATTTCTTTATGTTTGTTCGCAGACGACATTCTGCTGAGTTTGAGTAACTCACAGCACTCGATGTGCTATTCTCACCCCCCTGTAAACACCATCAATGTTTAAATCATATTGATATTTTCAAATGTAAGTGGCCGACTCAAGTTAGGAATCAGAGAACTTTAATTTGTGATGCGGCAGCAGCAGCAGCAGCCTCGAGCTGAGTTTGCAGACTAACACAGTGTCTGAAGTGTAATATCAGAATGAATTTTAAATGTTGGTACTACTAACAGATGAAAACCAGACGATGTTCCCTTTTCCCGAGAAAACCACTGTGTGTGTAGTACAGTCATTGTTTTCCACTTCATTCATTCATTCCTCTCTCTAATAGTTCAGCAAACTTCTGTTAATATAGATTCAAACTGAGCCAAATCTAACATTTAACGATGTTCCAGGTCTTCAGAAGTACATTTTATATTATGAAGTTAATGAAAATCATCTATTAGTCTGTTTTCTCCTTTTTAAATTGACAAAAACTCTCAGATTTCTGAACATGTGACCCTCTCTCTCTTCTGTTTGACAGCCTGGTGTGTCCGGAGGTCAAGGCGGCGCAAATCAAATTGGACAGCCTCAAGGTGTGGCCAATAAGATCGTAGCATGGACCGGCGTTCTGGAGTGGCAAGAGGTAACACTCTGAACTTTGAACGAAGCTGTGAACTGAAGCAGCCTTAGAAACGTTTAACAGTGTCGTGTTGCTGAAGTGGAATTAGAATCAAACATCTGAACGTTAAGTCACGACAAAATGAACAAATCAGCATTGAGAATTCAAACTCAGCGTTCCAGAGAAGCCCCCAAACATCGGCTGCTGCCCCCAGAGGCTAAATCATCGTGACATCATAGCCGATGTTGATATTTGATATTTACTGCACAGATATAAGAGACTGAGTATTTCCCAAAATATTTCTACTATAACTTGGCTGCTCTGATATCTCAGCTGTCTGTGTTAGACCGATCGCCTCGGGCCGATCACTGTGGCACGTCTTAATAACCACCTGTCATTGATCACTCTGCAGTGTGATTAATTGCGCATCATTTTACCGTCCTACTACTATTTGTTCAGCTCAAGGTCAAATCGATCGGGTTTACAGTTCCAGTGCTGAGCCTGGGAAATGGATGTTAATGGCTTTTATGCGACACTCACGAGGCCTTCGAGTGTTTGTGTTCGGTGGACGGACTCCGATCAATCGTCTCTATCGACTACAGTCACATCCTCCCCCTCTTGTGTTTGTCAAAATTATCTAAGTCAGTTAAATGGACAGGAATGAGAGTGGGCAGCTCAGGAAACTCTCAATCTAAAAGTCTGAGTGGGCAGATTAGGAGCACAAAACATTTTCCTGCCAGCTGCCCATTTCCCTCCTCCTTGTTCACTCATTAGGCTTTCAACTCCGTAAGTGATTCTCTCCTGGAGTAATCTGTAATGTGGAGCAGAATTACACCACAGACACTAAAACTCGTTTCAAGAAATAGTTGTTGATAAAAACTCTCCCGGGGGGGATGCCAGCACGCTTGGCTCGAGTCTCCTCCGAGTAGAGTGTTATCAATATCGCCGTGTTTTGGCGGAATTTCAATCAGTTAATTCCTGAAAGCTTCGGTTGTGTAGAAACGTCGGGGAAAGTCTCCAGAAGGGTTCTGCTAACATACTATTTTTTAAACCCAGCACTAATTTAAGGTGGATCCTGTTTGAACGGGATTGTTTTATTACTCCGGCTCCCTTTCATTGCTGCTTTAGCAAACCCTGGAAATAAATGACCCATTTGTCTGCAGAGAAAGCCCAGCACAATACATTTGTAATGGACCGCACGGGGACTACAGTAGGCCTGACTAATATGTGATTGATTGATCATTGATCTCGTATCGATGGGCTGAAGATGAAGAGTGCTGGCTTCCCCCGGCGGGATTGCTGTATTGATGCGCTTTAGAAAGTAGATCTCGACATTTCGCTAAAGAACGGGTTATCTGCCGGTCTTTACAAGTCCATCCATCCGTCCGTTTTTTAATTGCTTGTCCTGATTGGGGTCACGGTGCCAAAAGGGCGAGCGGGTCTGCCCACATCTGCTTTTCCTCAGCACTATTCTCCGACCGCTCCAAGGACAGCTGGAAGACGAAATCCCCCCAGCAGTTCCCAGAAAGGAGGCGGCAACTATCAAACTACCCGACCCCCCTCACTTGGTTCTTCTTCAACTTTTATTGAGCAAATCGAGCTCGTTCCTTGATGTCAAGCTCTCAGTCCATGAACAGTAGAGGTGACAGTGAGTCCAGTGCTCTCATTGAACATGCTTTCAATGCCAACAGCAGTTTCAGAGGTAGTGTGCTCAATGAAGAGTAGCACATAATCCAGCAGAGCAGCTGTGGACGTGAACAATCACAGTAAGTGAGATCCTCCTGGATCTTTTCTGCCATGCTTAAGGACCGTGGGATTACTGTAAATAACTCAGAATGAACTTCTCCGTCGTTCTTATCTCACAGTGAAATTGTTAATAACTTCCACCTCCTGTCAATCCTGCCGCCGCTCTCTCTCCAGGAGTTTAATCGGTACCAATTGATCGCAACGGCGGCCCGTGCACCCCGTAATCAGACAGCATGTATCCAGATTTAATAAACACGTGTTGACGAAAGTCTGAAATTCCGGCCCGTTGAATGAGTCATGAAAGAGTGAAAGACGTTGGCCGGCATCGCTCCTGAATCTCCTCTCCGGCACGTCGGTGTAGGCTGCGATGAAGAGCACGCAGTCTTTTTTACAAATGTGGAGGTGTGAACGATCTAAAAATATTCATGTGTGAACTAGTTTGTTTTCACCACGCATTGTCTGGTTTTCCTCGAGTTTCCTCATGGCCGCTTTAAACTTAAAGGTGGTCTGAGTGATGCTCTGCTGTGGCGTTACTCGCTGAAACACAACAAGTTTATCCTCGAGGTCCAACAGACACATCAGGTGCATTTTCTCCAATGTTTTTTGGATGTTGCGACATGCCAGCTACCAGTAAATTGCTTGGCTGCCTTTAGTTCTTCTAGTTTCTTCTGATTTACCCTCTAGCTTTGAACCTGAGCCCGCTGCAGCCTCTGATAGACAGTAATGTTGACGAATGTAGACGTTCGAGCAAACTCTAGAGACGTTAGTGCAGTTCAAGATCGGTAAAACAATATGCAAACATATTTTCACGTCACTCTCTCTCTCCCCGCAGAAGCCCAAAGCCTCTTCGATGGACTCGACGACCAAACTGACGCGCTCTCTGCCGTGTCAGGTGCACGTTAACCAGGGGGAAAATCTGTGAGTGGCCCAATCGAACGCCACGCTTCATCTGTGACGAAGAGCGAGTGTGTTTTGTGTGCTCACAGTTTGCCGTCGTGTCTTTTTGAACAGGAACACAGACCAGTGGCCACAGAAGCTCATCATGCAGCTGATTCCACAGCAGCTACTGGTGAGAACATTTAGTGAGCAGCAGAGATTTGTTCATGAACGATGCCTGACTGAATCCTCTTTCTTGCTGTTCCCTTAGACGACCTTAGGTCACCTCTTCAGAAACTCTCGAATGGTTCAGTTTCTCTTCACCAACAAAGACGTGGAGTCGCTGAAAGGCTTGTACCGCATCATGACCAACGGTTTTGTAAGTCTGACTAAAATCTGTCTTCCCTCCGTGTCCCCGGTCTTATCCATCATTCAGCACACCTCAATACATTTTCCATGAGTGGCAGCTGAGTGCAGGTCCCACCTCTGTCCGGTAGTTGGACTGAACAGGGAGCTGCAGTTGCAGTGTTGTGGTGGAGACACTAGAGGGGGTTCCAGGCCATACATTAAGTCACTTTGAAGTGAGATAACATTATTTTAGACGTGCCACGCCAACAACAAAAGTTCAATTGTCGAGTTTCGAACCAGGAGGCTAGCATAATGACAGGGCTTTTGTCAGTGTAGTGCATTGTTAATCAGTTAATAGCACTGTGAATTAGCAGAGGCATTGATAGTGTTGAGTCCAGCTGAGCTCTGCTGCTTTGCCTGGATTTGATTTACAGCCCAGGGAAAGCACATTATGAATTAAGTTAATGCCATTTGCATTCGATTTATAAAACCGATATGTTTGATTGGGCAAAGGAGCCCAGACGTGGGTTACGTCCCCAAGCCAGATCACATCCTATAATTACGCCCGCGTCCAGGTCTTAATCTGCCCCGTGACTCTCTCCTGCAGGCGGGCTGCGTCCACTTCCCCCACACCACCTCGCCCTGTGAGGTGCGGGTGCTGATGCTGCTCTACTCGTCCAAGAAGAGAATATTCATGGGACTCATCCCCAACGACCAGAGCGGCTTCGTCAACGGCATCCGGCAAGTCATCACCAACCACAAGCAGGTCCAGCAGCACAGAGCGGTGAGTGGGGAGGCGGTGGGAGGAAGAGGGGACGGTTTCAGTGTGGAGTGGGTAGACCAAAAGGAGGTGATAATGAGAAGGCATTATCGAGGAGCGCCAGGGAATTGAGGTGCATTGTTTACGGCGTTAAGGTGCATTGTTATTGACATTTCATTTAGCGGGCGCCGTGTCTTCACAGCAGACACTGACGCCGCTGCAACACGTTCATAACATGAACCTCAACACTGTGCACTGACTATGTTAAATATACCAGCTTTTCTTTATACACTTTTAATGTTCAGCTTTAGTTTTTATTGATAAGAGAGGTGTTTATTAAATGATGTTTGAGCTTAGAGGTCATATTTAGAAAGACGTCACCAAAAACTGAAAGTTAGAAACTTTCAAAATGTTGAATTTTTGGGCTGAACTGTTGAATTAATGCAACAGATTGGAGAGGTGTCATCCTCCAGTCATCTGTCTGCTGATTGGTGATTCATTAATGATAGCGAGTGATTCATTAAAAACTAAAACTTGCAGCTTAAATGTGAAATTCTGTGTTTGTTTGTTTTTTTCTATGATGGTGATCAGAATATTTTTGAGTTTGGAATCATTAGTACAGAAAATGTTTCTGTAACCAGTAAACATCATCAGGGCACAAAGAGACACAACGACACCAGTTAACCTGTGAAGTTTGTTTGGACTGTGGGAGGAAAGGCCGAGGTTCATGCACCAACCCGATGTCCTGATTATCTGATCGCAGCCTCAGACCTCTCACACCTGTCCTGGTGATGTCATGTGATACATATATCACATGTTGTTGATGATGTTTCATTGTAGGCAGAAGAAAGTTGTGAGCTTCAGTTTTAAAACGAAGCACAGCTCGGGGCAGATATGAATTTTTCAGTCCGGGCAGCCCAGATGTTCTGAACATCACATGAGACGAGCTGCAGGAGAAGCGACGGAACGTTTAGGGACCGGATGAGGAACTCTGGACCCGAGGCCCCTCCCTCCTCCTTCTCTCCATCCTCTCCGCTGTAGGTGGACCGAGTTCATCTCGTCCACATGACATGAAAACTTCACTTTTCCTCTCTGCTCATCTTCATCCCTGGAGACAGGCTGATTTAAAATGTGTCCTCTGGATTAGCTGTCTTTTCCATCACTGTGTGTGTGTGTGTGTGTGTGTGTGTGTGTGTGTGTGTGTGTCATAGCTCTGAAACAATGTAGCATCCAGCAGTGTGTCTCCATTCAGCCTGTTGTCAGGTTTACATGAGTTCGATTACATTTCTCCTCCTCCTTGCGTTTGTCTACTCACCCCGATAATTTTATGTCTTTGCAAAAACAACGTCGGCCCTATATGTAACTTGTGTGTGTGTGTGTGTGTGTGTGTGTGTGTGTGTGTGTGTAAGCATGAAGGCAGAAGACATGAAATTGTAATGAAGATTTTTCTTTTCCTGCCTCTTGTGTATCATCACACATTCAGTGCTGCATTGCTAATAGGGAAGCGCTACAGCAATCTTAACGTAATTAAAATTTCAATTTGGACCAGTAGCTAAGGTTTCTCTGTGCAAAGCCCCGGAGTGGCATTCTTCTTCGGGAGAAAGATTGCAGTGTGTGTGTGTTTCTGTTTACAGCCAGACAAAAAATTTAATATTTTTCCCTGGAAAAAAAAACAAAAAAACCTGATGCAGGCCCTAAATCGTGATCCGGGATTTTACAGGTTACTGGGTTAAAGACAGGAGATAAATCACCGCGCGGAGACGAGAGGAAGAGGCAGTTGGTTTTGTAAATCTGTGTGCTGCTCGGTCAGAAAACAACGCCACGCGTTCGCACAGTCCCTGGGTGATTTGTCCAGATTCAGGAAGATGGAGATGGATGGGTGGAGGTGTTTTTCCATCACTTCTTTAGTTAATAATTTGTGCCCAGAGGAGGGATGAACACACACTTCATCCCTCCTCGCCCTCGCCCCTCGCCGCGCAGACACACAAAGCCATCTCAGCCTTTTTAAGCAGTTATATTTGTCTTGTCCGATTCCTTTTTTTGTTTTTTAAGTGCAAAGCTGTGCAAAAAAATGTAAAACAGAGTCAGAGTTCTAAGTGTTAGGATGTATCACCGACCTACCTTCCAGGTGTGTTTCCAGACTCTGTTAGCAGGTGAAGCAGCAGCAGCAACAGGTCGCTCCCTCCCTCCCTCCCTCTCTCTTTTTACTCGGATGGATACTGTGTACGACTTTTCGCTCCAGACTTTGCTGACGGCTTTTTAGTCATCAAGTTTCGAGGTTTGTTTTAAACCGTCAAATCCGAAATAGCAAACACCTCGGCAGGTGGTGCACGGAGTCACATCTCCGCCCCGGCGTGTCCGTGTTTGTGTTTGCACGCTCGTGAACAAAGAGAAGGGGAATGTTTGGTTTCAGCCTCAACGCTCTCAAAGTTGTTGGCACGGCAAACATCCGTTACAAGAGGAAAATATGTTGACTGAAAGATTGTAGATCATAGATTCATTATGACAGAATTTATTCATTTATGTCAGATCGATTTGTCACGGAACACGTCTTTGCAGAAAACTGAAGATCGTCACTCACATTAAAACTGCTGCAAAGGCTTAGTCTGGACTTTTTAAATACTTGAAATGTAGCGTACACTCGGGGTGATATTGACTTTTTTAGGTTGCTGAGGTTCGCTGCCTTCTTCCACAGCAATGCATTACTCAGCCTCAGTGCTCGTCCTGTCTGCTTCTCCGATCTGTGGGCGTGCCGGCAGCGTCTCCTGTAAGAGTACACTGACTTTAAAGAACCTCGTACAACTTCAAATAACCTGGACTGCCTCTTTTTTTTTTTTTAAAGAAGGAACTCCTTGGAGCCGGTTTGAGGAAGAACAATTCCAGCCTCCAGCTTTCACTGTTTAAACTCTTTGTCAACATATACAGTACAAACAGAGATTTACGTACACAGTGAACAATGGTGACACATTAAAGAACCTCAAATAACATTCAGTGTTGGTAAGTCGCTCTGTTTGTGAGGAGCAGTGTGTGTGTGTGTGTGTGCCGGGAAACTTTAAGGTGTTAACGCGTGTAGAGGTGAAGCGGCGTTTCGAGTCCACAAATAAACCTGACGAAATGTTCCTCTTGACTTATTTCTGTCTGTTTCCATGCAGCAGCTGGGCGGTGGAGGAGGTCCGATGCAGCCTGGTCAGGTCGCCCCCAACCAGAACTTCCTTAACAGGCCCCCTGGCCCCATCCCCGTCTCCCACGGCAACGTCCAGCAGCAGGTAAATGAACCCACACTGCGCTGGCATGTCTGTTCCTCCCTCTCTCTCTCACACACACACACACTGCCTGTTGTTGACACCTTTACTGCTCCCGCGTGCCCGCTGATTTCCGCATGCCTGATTGGTAACCCTCTCCTCCACTGTCCCCCCCTTTTTTTACTCCTCCTTCTCTCTGATCTGTCCTGTGTCCAGTCTGTGGTGGTGGGCATGCCCCCTGTTAGTCAGGTCTCTATGATGGAGGAGCAGCAGAGGCAGAACAACATGGTGAGACCTGCGGTAACATACAAGGGTATCAAACTTCAAATATAAGAGCTTTAAAGGAACATAACATCACCGTTTTTTATCTTTTTGCTGCGTAGATTAGCACGCAACACATTTTCCAAGTCAGAAATAAATATAGATATGATATTTCAGTCAGTTCCTGTCAGGTACAAACACACACACACTGTCGCTCACATCTCACTGCTTAACGTCAGGATGGACAGTTTCCTATCAGCATGTCCGCGCTGAATGTTCCTCTCGCAGCATGGCGTTGGAAAAACAGAATATTTCATATTAACGTGCATGCATACGTTTGTTTTTGTCGAATAGGAGCGAGCATGAGGTGACACAAACATGATGGTTTACATCCACCCTGTTTATTCTAAAACAAATAAACTTCAGCTTCACTCCTTTATTACGTAAAAATGATTTCAGCATCAAGTCAACTCTTAATGCGCTCATTTCCTGTTTTGGTCTTACATCCTAAATCTTCCTTCAGATGACGATGAGAGCAGCCGTACCAGCCAACCAGCAGCCGCCGGTCAGCGGCGCTCCACCCAACCAGGTCGCGCAGAGCGGACAAGCCGCGCCCCAGGGTCCCATCCTCCGCCTGTCAAACCCAGGAGCCAATCCGCAGCTTCGCAGCCTCCTCCTCAGCCAACAGCAGCCAGTAAGAGCGCGACAAGCGAGCGAATCAGCCGCTCAGATAAACGTCTCGTCACTGCTCTTTTTGTGGAGGTTCTAACGCGGCTCTTCTGTCTGTGTCTGTGTCCTCGCAGCAGGGTGGAGTGCCTCACATGTCAGGCATGATGTCTCACCAGGGTTTAGGGCAGCAGTTGGTCCATCCGACACCAGGAGGGGGGGCTCAAATGCAGGGCCAGTGGAGGCAACCCTTGGCAGGTCAGCAAGCGCTCCCCACTGAGGTGGAAGGAGTTCAGAAACATCTGACTGAAGTACACATGAAATTTTCGAATATCGGTCTGGAAATTTACTCCTTACCGATTAATAAAGATGATCTGAAAGATGAAAGATGATATCTGAAAGGACGTGAAGAGTTCTCACGACTAACATCAACACTGAATCTAGAAAAAACTGACAGCTTTAAATTATCACAGACTTATTACAATATTTTTTATTTCAGCTTTTCCAACTCCACACGCAGCCGTCTGTGTCTCAAACTAAAGTTAGATATTCCATCCCAGCGTGTGAACGCTGCCCAAATTTCTATTTGTCAAACTTAACTTTGTGCACATTGATTGAAAAAGTTTGCGGAGCTCCTGGTGCATGTATATATTGATCTGAAGCTTCAACTCTGAAGATTTCCAACGTTAAAAGATTAATTTCCTCGCTCCCGTTCAGACAAACACGAGGTGTAGGCGCTGTAGATGAGTTACAACCAGGGGAGAGCGCAGACTGCTTCGGTCATTGGTTGCCCTTCGTGTTTTGACAGGCGACTCGTACATACTATTATGAAACATTTTCACCTGAACGACACCGGCGGCATCAATCGACTGGAGCGTATTTGGTTTATTTCAAGCGTCGCCTAACTAGCTTGTTCAAAGACAGAAGCAACAGCGTCCACTTCATCTTTGTGTTCAGGTTTGATTTTCTTAGACTTTAAAGTCCCGGATGTTTGAGCTTTGAGGCAGTACATTCATGCACGACATCGACACTTCAAACCTTTCTACACAACGGTAAAATACCTGAATGTTTACCTGTTGTCATGTTGACAAAATAAATGGAAACCGATGGTTCCATGGGAGTTAGATGTGTCCGGAGTTAGGGGCAAACTGCAGACTAAAACTAAAAGAGCTGAAAATATTCAACACTAAGACAGTAACTCTCTGTGGAAGTTTTCAAAGTTGTCAACATACCTGCACTGAGATTCCTTCTCTCTCCACCCGCCCGTGTGCAGGTCAGATCCTGATGTCCGGAGGTCAGAGAGGTGCCGTACCTCAGCCCGGGATGCCGTCAGTCACCAGCGTGATGGAGGACGAAATCCTCATGGACCTCATCTGACGGAGCGGCACAGATTCATGAACAGTGTTTACTTTTCTTTTCTTTTTTTTGCAGCTTGTTTGGACACGTGCATTGAGCCGCTCTGTTGCTTTACTGCGACAAATATTCAACATAATTAAGGAAACGAATCATGAGTAGTTTCTCTTTTTTTTTTTTTTTTGTGGCTCTGAGCAGCTGAAGTTAATTAGGGGCAGACAATGGCAGCATTAGTTTTTCATGTAAATGGTCAAACCGCTAATCCTCCATGCACGCCGGATGGAGCCAAACCGGTGGAAACGGTCAATTATGTTCTGCTTCCCTATCAGCTTCACATCGCATCACTGAAGTCTGAAATATAAATATTATTTCTTTTTTTTTTTTAAAGTGAGATTTGACATTTTTCTGTTAGATTTCTTTTTTTAAAAATATCGATACATTTGTTTTATGAAGATAAAATAAAATGACGGTGCATAGATGACTGATCCTTGCTGTCGATGCGCGCACGTGATGATGGTGATGTCTCCGCGGTCCTGCATCCGACTGTTTGTGAATGCGGTTTAGACTCTTAAGGTGATCGAGCGACTGAAATAGACACAGTATTAGATAGTTCAGTGTCTTTTACTGCCAAATAGTGTCACAGTGTTAATTTTAACTACTCCAATATGTCGTGGAACCATAGAGGGCCCCCCTCGTGCCAAGTAGTCCTACCAGATGGCATCAGTTGGCCATGTTTCCCTTGGCATAACGTACAATCAGGCTGACCGCATGCGCACATGGCAGAGACTCCACGTATAGCCCACAGTCTGCTTTCCAAACGTGCCCTTGCATGCACACACACACACACACACACACACGCACACACACACACACAAACCCTGCACACCAGCAAACGGCGTCCTGTGAGGTACCTGATAGTGACATGTGTGCTGAGGCTGCAGAGCCGAGCCAGAGAAACACACATGAACTTTGTTGAACCTCGCACGCAACGTTCACGCAACATTCACACATCGGTATTTTTTTTTTTCTTTTTACATTTGGACACTGTATACACACACACACACACACACACACACACACACACACACACACACACTCACACACACTCACCAACAGGAAGTGATGTCAGTCCCTGTCACCTGGGAGACAGAGACGGTTGCTAAGATACCGTGACAGTGGGTTCTTGTTTCTGAGCTTTTTTTCCTCCTCAGCCCCGCTTTCACATGGACTCACACAGATAGACACTAGTCCCTCAGTGGCTGCTGTTCATCCCTCCCATCCCTTAATCACTGGCCGGCCCTCTGCGCCCGGCTTAGCCTCACTTTATCTCCCTCCCTCTCTCACTCACTCTCTCTGCAACTCCATCTATCTGCCTCTATCTCACTATTGAGCTATTAGCGCCTGCCCGAGATCATAAGTTTTTCAGTGTCTCTTTTATTAACAGCAGAATTGTTCGCAGGTCCGTACGATGAGCATCAGTGGTAAATAAAACGGGGGCAAAACTGACCTCCAGTTAAGACGACCGTTTGGCCAACGTCCACCGTAATCATTTTTTAAAAATCAATACTTAACGTGTCAGACTTCAGGACTAGCATCGCTTTATGTTTTTCCATATTAACACCCGAGCCTCATCAGTCTGCCGCTGTCCTCTTTGAAGAAAATTCCATTTTATTATCCCACCGTGGGAGCATGTCATGGTGATACTGTAGGTGTGTCCACGTTTTATGACACTTTATAAACCTGTGCTTCTGGCAAAGTGTCCTGATCTGCTCAGGTTTAGCAAACATTTGCATATGAAGGAGGAGAATTCGATTTTACAAAAACTTAAAATCATTATAACATGACGGAGTTTAGAAATTAGGAAACAACACAGGACTTAATGCATGGCAACCTCAATTCACACTTCAGTTCTTATATAATAAATATTACACATGTAGTATTTTCTTTGGTCTAAGACACAAAATATAAAGATGATATTCTTACAGCTATTTTCCATCAAACAGAAAAATATTAACCGCACATCTTCTGAGTTCAAACTAAAGTTAGCTTCACCCGCCTTGTTAACTCATCATACACACGCTTCATTCATGTGATACGCTGCTGCTCATTTTTTGGAGTATAAACTCGACAGGTGGAGAGCTGTTTCAGTTCTCAGCCATTACGAGCCAACATTTCTCTTCAGGACGTGCGTACGGCTGCATAGAGACACTGCAATTGTAATGCAATAGAAACTTTTGGGTTTAGAAATATAGATGTGTGTTTGATTTAACACAGACCGATAACTCGGTTGGGCAGTGTAGCCAGTGTCATTCTCCAGCCATGTCCTCTCTCTTTTCCTGGGGGATTCACAGGAGTCCCCAGACCAGGATGGGTATGAAATCCTGATCTCAAGCTCCAGACATTAATGTCTTAATTTCCCTTATAACCCAAACCCTGACATGCTTAAATTCCTTTAACTTGTGCAGCTACTCACTGAAACAATGTGAGTAGTTTGGAAAACGGGTAGGATCCTGCACAGGGTGCCACCTGAGGAGTCTGTAGTTTTGCTGAGGAACCTTTGACACTCATGGAGCAACCTTCAGGTGGAGAACGTCCTGCTAGATCTGAACCCAAGAGATGTTCTAATTGTGAATCAGTCCATGCTATAACTACCATGCACCAACACGAGGTGTTGGATCAACTTATCTGATCTGCATCCAGTGTCTGCATCACAATGAACAGAGCTGTCCACAGGTCTCCGTCTGGTGGTGGAGTCGGATCAGACAGAACTGGGAATGTCCCTGTTCACGCCCTGGATTATCATGTGGGGATGCTGGGCTGTTCATATGAAGCATCAAAGCCATCTGATATATATCTCTGGGTGTATATTATACACCCAGAGAGAGAGAGAGAGAGGTTACATTTTCTCTATGGATAGCAGGATTTTCAAAGATTCTCTCACAAATATTAAACCTTTGTTTCAATATTACTGTTAAAAACCTGAATTAGAAAAACCAAAAAGCATCGTTGTAACATCGAGAGTGGGGAAAGAGGCTGTGAGGGGAAATTCTGGGTCAAATGACACAAACAAAGCAAATTATACTGAAATAAAGTCGATATTCCACAACTCGCCATATAACTCGATACGTTTGTGAAAGACGGCGTTAAAACAGCTGAAAGCGGTCAGCCTCGTTCTGTCTGTGTGTGTTTTTAAGGATGAAACACAGAAAAAATCTGAATAAATTCCCCGTAATGATGATTTTTATTCTCAGGAGCTGATGTTTGTCTGAAAAGCTCCGCTCCATTCTGCTCCTGTAACTCTCTCCGTGTCTGCAGCTAATGTTCCCTCCACGTACACCTGCATCCTGTAACGCAACAAGTTCAGGTGGAAAAAAAAAATCAGCAAAACAAAAATGTTAGCAAATTTTTGTATGCGTGTCTGCATTTATATACCCAAAACTGATATGTGCGTGTTGATAGACGAGCGACAAACCACTTGACTTACTAATAACTGGAATAAATTATGAACAGAACAGTAGAAAAATCAATCGTATATGATGTGCATTATTATAAAATATCCACTTATGGAAATCACTTACGGACTGTGACAAAATATGTGTCTTTAATATCTCAATATAAAGTTTCAGAGTATGGACATTTCCTCTTCTAAGCCTCATATAGATTTATGACATTTGCATTAAAAAAATATGATTAAAACGCATTAAATGCGCTGATGATTAGCCATTACATCCCCGATTATATCCTTCAATATGAGCAAAGTCAGAGTGCTCTAAAATTAAAAAAGTGCTCCTGCTCCGTGTCGGCTGTTGTCACCACGAGGAGGAAGGAGGCAGTGGACCGGTTTAAGGGCCAGTTAGAGGAGGCTATGGAGGCCAGAGATGAAGATTATACAGGCTGGTGGCAGAAACGCTGCTCAGCATAATGGGGTTTATAGGCCTGGGGGCAGAGTTTGTTTTAACGCCCTGCCGGAGGAGGTGTTGACAGGAGCAGGCGATGGAGGAGAAGCAGGAAGACACAGTCTTATTATTAAGCCTGGCCACACAGACGGGCGGATGTGTTGTGATGGTCATGGTGGTAGATGAGTTTAGCCTGCAACATGGAGAGATTGGGAGGAGGAGGAGGGTGGTGCAGGTCGGAGGGGCGAGTAACACCTAAAATTGGATTTGTCTTCAGGGGGGCTGGTGGTTGAGGTCCACCAGGCCCGGGTGTGGGAAGATCAATGGTGCTATCGGGCCCTTAATGGATGCTGTTGCCAGATAGTGCTGTTTGTGATAAGGGAGGAGTATTGGCTGCGGCGGTGCAGGTACAAGCTTGGTTAACTCTGTGTTTAGAAGAGCTTCTTCTCCCTCTGTAGGTAAGAACACATTGTTTCAGGGTGTGCACAGGCAGAAGCGTCAGAGCATTCAACCCTCGCTTGCTCGTCACGACAGCCCGAATGTTCAATTTGGTATCACACAGGTTGGAATCTCTGCAGCCGGTGGCGTGCTGTTTCACCATCAGATACGGATCAGGGCTCAGTTAGGGCCTCGGGAGGCTGTGGAGAGTTCAGACTTGAGATAGTGTGTGTGTGTGTGTGTGAGGAGAGAGATGCAGGAACAGTAGGAGGCAGGCGGTGTGTTCTCAACACCGCCGGCGTATCTGCCCCACTTCCTCTCACCACGTTGTTCCAGCACAGCACGGCGACGGCAGAAGTTTTCAGGCCCTGGGACCTGAACAGAACCCAGGGCAAACAGAGAGGGAGAGGGAGAGCGCCTGCACGGCTCTCAAACAAATATGCCAGCACAGCATAACACACAGCAACACGAGGCAGAGAGCAGAAATACTAGACGGCATGCTTTCTGTCTTCATACGAGGCGCATTAATCCTCACAGTGGCTCCCATCTTTATTCATTCATCGGCCTGTGGTGTCCACTCAATCAGTCAGTTAAAGGCTGGCCTGAGGAGGAGAGGAGAGGAGAGGAGAGGAGAGGAGGAGAGGAGGTTATACTCCACACTGTACAGCCCGAGCAGACACTGCAGCACAGAGATACAAACAGAGCGGGTTGGGGAGGAAGAGGAGGAAATGTGAGGAAATGGGAAGGGGGGGGTCTTTTAAATAATGAGGCAAGGGAGAGGATGGGGGGGGGGGCAGGAATGGAAAGAAAGAAGGGGGGAGGATGAGACAACTGGAGGTGAAAAGAGAGCAGCCCTGTATCAAGACTGAGTGAGATTGAGAGGTTCAAAGTAAAGGAGGGGAGAGAACCGTCAATATCAAGAGAGAGAGGGAGAGATCCAGGACGACGACAACACCTCCACAGACTACTGAGGTATGTGTGTGAGGGAGGGAGGGAGGGAGAGGGGAGGGATGTGGTGGAGAGTGTGTGAGAGTTAGAGAGAGGGAGGGATATCCACTGCACTGTTGTGTGACTGGAAATTTAATAGAGAGAGAGAGGGAGGGAGGCAGGAAGGCAGCAGGGGAGGGGAGAGGAGAGAGAGGAAGGAGACGCAATGCAAAAGCACTGAGCGAGAGCTGCTGTTGTTGTTGTTGTTGGAATTTACAGAGGACTGGGACAGACTGGGACAGACTGGGACAGACTGGGACAGACAGACTGGGACAGACTGTGGACCCCTCGCTGCAGAGAGCCGAGCCGAGTGTGGGGGCTGCCGGGAAGGGTCGAGCAAGAGAAGAACATACACGGTGCAGGAAGTGGAAAAAGGAGGCGACGAAGGCCGTGCAGGGTGTGTGTGTGTGTGTGTGTGTGTGTGTGTGTGTGTGTGTGTGTGTGAGAGAGAGAGAGAGAGAAACAGGTTGGACACCCTGTTGCTGCATCCAGACTAAAAATGTTGGGGTCAGTCCCCACTCTAAATCATGCTGCTGCTGTGTGTGTGTGTGTGTGTGTGTGTGTGTGTGTGTGTGTGTGAACACGTGCCAGTGATGGAGAAGCTGGCGTTGAGGTGCGAGGATGTGGGAAAGAGTGATCCTCTGAGTCTCGATTTAGAACGTTATCAATCCAGCACTAATCACCCGTCTGAACATCCCCCAACACACACACACACACACACACACACACACACACACACACACACACACACACACTTCCCTCCACCTCCCTCCATCCCTCTGCTGCTATATCTGATGGACACTCCAACCACCCACCCTCTCTCTCTCACACACACACACACACACACACATCCTCATGTTGATATCCTGCGGAGGTGATTGACAGCTCAACCCTGATCAGACCCGTAACCTTAACCTGACCTTAAACCTCACCCCCTCCATCCACCCCCCCTTTAATTATGTAACACCTCCACCTCCTCCTCCCTCTCCATCCTTCTCCCTCTTTCTTATCCCCGGAGAGTCTCGGCTCTCACTTTGAGATCAATCACAGAATTTCTCACATCCCTCTCTGTAACACAAACACTCCTCTGCCTCCAGCATGTCAATCAATATATATGTATATATGTATATCTATATATATGCCGTATATATGATGGGAGCTGCAATGGCAGGCAGGACTCAGATCCAATGAGGCGGTGCTGTACAGGTGGGGCTCGGCACTGTGTGCTTGAGCGTTGCCAAGGGAACCGGCCAAGCAGCAAATGTTCCCTGTAACAAGCTGTAAACACACACACACACACACACACACACACACACACACACACACCAGCAATCCACATATTATAGAGATTACATGACCATATGGACATGTATGTGTGTGTGTGTTCATGTGGTTGATTTTAATGTCAATCACTCTGATTATTATGATTGGAGCTGATGCTTTTGTTTATTATGTCATCTCATTTTGGGGGTTATGAATATTTAAGCTCGTGCCGTGGGCTGTCTGGGTCGTCTGTGGCAGCGCGCGCGGTGATGTGTCTGCAGGATGCAACAGTCGGTGGCTGCAAAAATATATATATTTTTAAAAAATCAAATAAATATTGGGTGAATAAAGTTCCATGTTTAATGTCTCCATCGGATGCAGCAGCTGCTGCAGCGGCAGAGGCGGTGCACCGTCCCTCCTTCTCCATCCTCGGGCAGCCGGTGGTTGCATCCACCTGAAGATTTCTGAGACAATTCTCATTACCAGCGGTGGCAGCGCAGCACTTGGAGAGGCTGAATCAATCTGAGAGAGAGAGAGAGAGAGGGAGGAGGGAGGGAGAGAGAGGAGGGAGAGAGAGGAGAGAGAGAGAGAGAGAGAGGGGAGGGAGAGGAGGAGAAGAAGACAGCGTCGGCGGCGGCTCTGCAGTGGAATACGCTGTTATTTGAGGGAAGGTGAGGAGAGCTCTCTCTCTCTCTCTCTCTCTCTCCCTCTCTCTTTCTGTCTCTCTCTCTCTCTCTCGGAGTAACCGACCCGAGCGGCCGTGATGTTTGTTTCAGGACTCGGATCATAAAAAAAAAATCAAGGTGAGTCTGCTGTGATGACATTCACACTCATGCAGATTCATGTGCTCCCATTGTGTGTGTGTGTGTGTGTGTGTGTGTGTGTGCGCGCATGCATTTGCGCGTAAACTACTAATGCGTTGGAATGAAAAACATATTTTTTTTTGGGTGAGGTGTCCTCCTCCTCCTGCTCCTCCTCCTGCTCCTCATGTCTGTCTGCGTGGATCTAAAGGTGATCCAGGAATTACATGCATGCATGTATGACGAGACAGACGTGTGTGTGTGTGTGTGTGTGCGCGCGCGTGCGTGCGCGTGAGAGAAAACGAGGCAATAACTGAATTTGCGTGATCAGATTTTTTTTGCACAATCCAAACTTTTCCCGCACCCTCAGCTGTTGTTCGGTTTTTTTTTTTTTTTTTGGTCTAACCTTGGCGATCAGAGCGGAGCATCCACCGGAGCACACGAGCTGTTGACAGGGCTTAATGTTTGATCCGGTTAACGCGCAGCTTCCACTCCGAACACACTACATTAAAGCTCTCTGATCGGACCTGTTCGTGTTTCTTTTGTTGGGCTCTCTGCTCTCCCTCTGATGACCCCAGATTTTTTTGGAAAAGGGGAAAAATGCGCAGGCACCTTGCGGCTTATGCGCGGTGGGTTTAAGCTCTGAGTCAGAGTCTGGGGCCCCTCCAGGCTGAGAGAACAAGGAGCAGATAGATTAGGGGCTGATGAATGAAGATCTACTGCCTCTATCTGCAACACAATGATACGGTTATGAGAGGATTTAAATGCTAATGTGCACTGTTTTCAGAGAAGAGATCCTGAGCAGGGACCGGGACTGCATGGCGGGAGGAGATGGTTGGCTGTGTGTGTGTGTGTGTGTGTGTGTGTGTGTGTGTGTGTGCAGGACCAGCTGGATGATCTCCTGAGTTTTATGATGAAGAGAATAAGTTATTAATGGGGTGTTGGAAGGTGAAGTGGGGCACTGGGGCAGGATTAGACAAGAGAGGGAGACTCTGACAAGGGAAAGGAGGGTATGTGTGGAGGTGGAGGTGGAGGTGGAGAGCCCTCCACCCAGCACCGCATGTGAGGTGTCTGTCCTGTGAGATGGCTGGTGTCATTGAAAACATTTTGTCAGCCCCACAGGCCGGTTAAGCACTCCTGTTTGGCTGCTTGCATTTTATATCCTGTGATTTTTATTCATGCACCCATATTAGATTTAATGCTTATTACAGCACCTGTAAACCTCGACACCGTCAAGTGAATGACCATGACACATACCCTTTATGAGGCCCCTGTCCTCACAGCATATTGTTTCCATTAGATCCAAAATAGGCCTACAGGCGTAAAACTTTAAGAGGATGGTAAGTTTTTTTTTTTAATGCTGCCTGTAAAAGTATGTATTTTATCCACTTGTGTTGTAGCAGAGGAAGAAGTGAGTAATCCTTTTTCTCTCAGCTGATCATGGACTGTGTGCCGTCACGTGATCGCTTCACACCTCAAAATATCAAGACGCTCTGGCTGCTGCAGGAGCCGGGGCCAAAATGTCAGTGGAATTTGTTTGCTGTTGAACTTTGTCGCGGCGCCTCGCCTCCCACTTACCAAACAGACGCGTTACCTAAAGCCCGAGGCCGCTCAAACGCAAAGAAAGCAGTCTGTGATGTGTCTCTGTGGGTCGAGGGAAGTGTCATCGCTTGACTTAGGTCAAGTATCCTTTTAGGTCCTGAAGGATGTCACCAGGATGCAGGTGGAATATTTTATGCAGCTTATTCAACCTTTAAAGGTCCGGTGTGTAAGATTTAGGAGTATTTGTTGGCAGCAGTGGAATACAATATTTATTACTCCCCCATGTTGAACCATCATTTTTCTACGGTGGCAGACTTTGAGTTTTTCCTACATGCTGGGAAGGAGAGGGTGAGGCGTGGGAGTGTATTCATTCGGTTGCAATCTGCAACTTCACCACTAGGTGTCCCTAAATCCCACACACTGGACCTCTTAAGGTTTCTGCAGGTGTAACCGGTTACAAGCTCTTCATTGTGGTCGAGCAAAGGAAAATGAATACAGCCGATCCACTTTGAATTCCTGAGCGGCTGAGTTCCTGTAGAAAAACAAAAAACAAAAGATACTTTTTCATCAATCTGATGACTTTCAAAAGCGAGCGGTCATCTTACTTATTTCAACCGTCAGACGTTCATTTCAACACATTCAGGCGCACGTGTCCCACAAATCCAAGCGCCGACTCCTTTCCCGTGCCGCAAATTAAACGCCGGCTGAGCGATTTCAGTCATTTGAGGAATCAGGCCAGGCTGCTCTTTAATTTCCGAGGCACACCACTTATGCATGGCCGATGAGCTTGATGAAAACAAGCAAGCGGGTTAACAGGGACATGGTAAATTACACCTGCACACCTGGCCTAGAGGGAAGGTGTGACTTTGAGATAATGTTCAGCCCCCTACTGCTCCGACGCTGTTGGAATTGTGGAGCCGGTGCGGATTATTTCCAGAGGAGATGTGGGAAAAGTCAGAGCAAATCCTCAGCCCAAAAAAAACAAACACACGAGGCCGCGAGAGGAGTCCGGCATATAAATGATCCCCCCTTAAAATATTAACCAATGTCAACCATTTGTGCGTCTCACAAACGAAGCCAGCTTTCAATCTGGTTTAAGTGTACTTAAAGTTAAAGTGCCTTTCCTCGTCCTCTTACTGTACATAAAAGGACAAAGAACTGCATTAATTCTGAGGGACGTCTCTGCTGCTACATTAGAATGCAAAGAGAGTAACTGTTGCCCTAAATTTGGTGTCTGTGTGAGTGTGCGTCTGTGCACGGCATGTGTGTTTATGCACATACACTCGTTTCTGTGTAGCGAGAGGGAGAGAGACACAGATTATGGACGACACTAAAACTGCTCTAATCAGGGCAAGCTGGTCGCTGATCTCTTCATAGGGCGAGGGTGTCATTGATTGATGGGCTGCACGACTTGCTGATGTACACAAGTTGGTGAGGAGAGAGCTGCTTGAAAATTGTGGGAACGACCAGTGCATGCCGTCTCTTAATAATGCAGCATGACCACGACGACCACGACGAGCCCCCCCTCCATCTGAGACGTCGCCACGTGCTCACGCTGCGCCTGAACCCGGAGATTAGAGATCAGAGATCTGAGATTCTGTTTTTTTGCGCATGATATAGCACAATTTAAATCTCAGTGGCCGGGAGATTGGTGGGGGTTGCATGAGCGCTGACCCATGCACAGCAGAAATGCTAAGCTGAACACGATGGAGGGGTGGATATAATTAGCCATGATTGGTTTGATTGAGTCTCCAGTCCAGGCCTGGGTGTCGGCCCGCCGGGGATCATGATGACTGTCCGGGCATTAATTATTGAATAATAGTTGGAAGAATGGCAATGGTTAATGACAAATTGAATGCTATAATCCATTGAATTGACATAATTAGAAATGGTGAGATTTCCCCTGAGGAATATATTCTCATCATGACCTAAAGTGGAGAGGGATGCCTGGAAAAAATGGCGAATCCTTCCCCTTCCCGTCCTCGCGAGTCCACGAACGCGCCATGGGAGAGCTGCTGTCTGGCCAAAATATCCAATCATGTGTCGGTAAAGACGGCGGAAACGTAGCACGCCATCGCTGGAACTCGTAAACGCTCGACGCCGTTCAGGTGATTGGAAATGAGCAGAGCGGTCAGCGTCGCGTGTCTCATTTGAGTTTGGCAAAGAGAAGCGATCTCATCTTCCTCTGGTTGGATTAAGTATTAGTAAATGTGATTGGCTAATGAAGGCGGTCAGGCCTCAGTGACCACCATGCTTTGCAACCACCGCCGGCTTGGCTGCATCCAGGCACAGGAGTCTTGAGGGAGTTTGTTTCGGGTCAGTGACGGCATAAGAGCTCAATACAGCATTGCAGAGTCAGGCTGGGGCCTTTCCTCTGTCTGCCTCGCTGACTGGCTGCGCTGGCTGGAAGCACAACAGTAGTGGCATACTGATGCCGATGATGCTGACAGTATAAATATTGATGATGTAGATGGCAACAGAAGCAGTAAACATGAAATTATAACCCTGATGACCAAAGTGCGATGCTTAACAGTTTTTTTTTTAATCTCCTTGTTGTTGTTGTTGTTTTTTTTTCACTCCTCGTGATTCAGGCCTGACACCGACGGGTTCGGTTACCATGAGACGCCTGGAGAGTCGCGTGGGCGCGCTGTCGCACAAGATGACACGTAATCAAACGTCCCTTTTGGATCTTGTCGGGAGGGGGTTGTTGTATTTTGGTGCTGATGGTGGCGGTGGTGATGTCACGGTGAGAGGGTGGCTCCAGAAGAGGGCAGGGCGACCTGCCAGCAGCGGTCCCCTGGGGGCCGCTAACAGCCACAGAGGAGGTAGTTAGTGGAGCTGCGCGCCATCGCTGTGATAAATCACAGATCCGACCGTGTGGTTAGGACGATTACTCTGTGCCATCACGTGAACCTGTACATGCCTTCACTGTTTGTTTTCCCGCTCCCCAGACTCTCCGCGATGATATGTGTAGAGTGTTGACTCAGTTGTACTAGTTTATTTATATATTTTGCCCCTCTTGCAGTTTTCTCTTGTGGTAGCTTTGGATCGGGTGGTGCAGCGGCGAGGCGTGCAGGCTCCAGTTTCCCTGTGTGGAGTCCAGTGTGGAGGATTTAGTGGCACCTAGCAGTGAAGCTGCAGACTGTATGTAGAAAAAACTCACATAAAAAGCTAAAGGCCATCAGTGTTTGGTTTGTCTGTTCTGGGCTTCTGTAGAAAAATGACGGTTCAACCGAGCGGCAACCTCCGGTTTTGTGAAAGTGCCGAAAACTGCAGTTCCTCAAACGTCCACTTGAGGCTGGCTCCAGAAGTGAGTAAGTCCCCATGTCCAAATGTCCAACTTCACAGCAGAAATAAACATGTTTACAGCCTGGTACAAAAAACTGTTTTGGTCTCTGTAGCTAATTTCCCCGTTCATGACAACTGTACTGAGGGTGAATTTATATACAACTCACCTGTTCACATTATATTAAGGCTTAAAGTTATGCAGGATTAAGAGCGTGGACGCTTTGATTGACAGGTGGGTGCTGTTACAGATGGCTTATTAGACCACGCAGATCTCAATCGACCCCCCTCAGGTCTGATGATGATCCACGTCTGCCGACATGGTGGCAGCCAGTGCTTCTGAAAACCTACGGGGTGACGTCACTCATGCTCCGTCCATCTTTGTACTGTCATTGGTGTAAAGGAGAAATAACGCTTGAAAGGCCTGTGTAGAGTCAGAATGTAGTTTGTCTGTTCCAGGCTACTGTAGAAACACGGTGGAGGAGGACCCGCTCTCAGTGTAGATACAATACAAACAAAAAACTTATTACATACTAATGAATATTGTTTTCCATTCCTGCAAAGAAAACTCCTTTAATTGGTGTGGTCAGGTGTGCTGTTTGTTGGAAACCATGAAAGCTTATTTAGAACGCTCAGAAACAATTTGTCCTCTCAGCTGTGTGTCTGTGGGGACCCGTGTCTAATAATACACAGGCCTGACCTGCAGATGACAATTGTTTTGTCACTTATCTGTCGCCGCCTCCCTCAGAAACGTTGTCGTTGGGAAGTTTTTGTGAGGCAAAAAAAAAAGAAAAAAGAAAAATCAGAATCGATCCGAGGACTTTTTTTTTTTTTCCCAGCACACTGCAGGGTTTACTTGAACTGACGCCCCGCTTTGGGAGCTGCAGAGCAGGGCCGCGGACGCCCCGAGCCCCCGCCGACGTGACGGAGACACGCAAGATGGTGAGTGGTTACTATGGCAGGTTACTATGGCAACCTCAGGTCTCTGTGAGAGCTTCCATTTCGCACAGCGTGGGAGAGAGAGAGAGAGAGGGAGAGAGAGAGAGAGAGGGGTGGAGAGAAGAACCCGCAGAGAGGAGAAGGGTGGAGAAATCAAGCAAAGAGGAGGTGAGGTGTGGAAATAAACATGCCTTAGGTGTAGGGGAGGAAAGGGTGCAAGGGGAGGAGGGAGAAGGAAAGATGGGGGGAGATTGTTAGATGAGAGGGAGTGCAAAGGAAGAAAAAAAAGTGATGGAGAGGTGTGAGTGATGGGGTGAGACTGAGGTGTGAGAGGAGCAGAAGGGCTTCACCCGTTAGACCAGATCTGCACTGCATCCGCTGGAATATTTCCGACGCTGCTTTGTAATGATTCTGCTGCTGCAACCGCGCGTCTCCACTCTTTATCTCCACCTTTTCTCTCTCTCTCTCCCTTTCCCTGATTCGGTTGACATGGCGCTCCGGCTGCGAGAGACACACCGTGTCAGTCTTGGTGACTGGTCTCCATGGAGACGTCCATCAGTCAGTCCGTGTCAGTGTTTCGTGGGCAAAGCCTTATCGTGTTTGTCAGCGTGAGTGTTTATCTGTCTGTGTATTAGTCAGTGTGTCACTCATAGCGAAGGCTGGGGCGAGGCCTGAGCGGATGAAGGCCAAAGAGAGTGTTTCTTATCACGCGTGCACACGCACAGTTTGTTTGGAGGAAGCATCATTTAAACATGAAACCGTTAAAAAGGTCTGGTGTACGGTCACGGAGCAGGAGATGCGCAGACGCATCCAGCTCTGCTCCACATGTTGCACCACACCGTCTGAATGTTCAGGTCCTAATTAAACGCTGAGCCGTGTTCCAGTGTGAAATCTGTTGCCGTGCACTGCAGAGTACTGCTGATGTTGCACAACTCTTCTCCTGCATGTCTTTAATGTTATCTCGTCCACTCGGTGCAACGTGACGCTGTAACAACACGATGTTACTGATTCATCCCGACACGCGTTCCTTTATCCTGCGCTCCCGTTGTCTTTGCACGGCCTCTCTCTGACAGATGTTTGCTGTGTTACACCTTGACAACTGTTAGTCAGCTGCATTGTTGTCATGTTTGTATCAGCTGTTCTTTATTTTTCACATCAGCTCATACACGTCTTTGATTTTTCTGAAAGACGCAGCACGACAGGAGGCCACGACTCCACCTGTGCAATCCTACATTGGTGACCTTGACCTTGACCTTGAGCAGTAAAGTAATACTTGTGATGCCGTTACTTTTTCTCACTGCAAACAGGCGTTTCAGGTGGAGCGGTTAGGTGGAGTGTGTGTGTGTGTGTGTGTGTGTGTGTGTGTGTGTGTGTGGAGGTGAGAGAGACTTGACTTAACTTTTAAAAACTTCACCTGTTAACTCCAAAGTGCTACTGTTGCACAGCGTCGGCGAAGAAGTGACTTCTCCACTCCAATTAGAGAATCTGTGAGCTGTGTCCTGGTACGTGGATGTGCAGCACACCGGCTTCCAGCTGTTAGATTTATATTTCATAATAAGAGCGCACGCTGTCGGGGCTCTGCACCGCCTAAATAGTGCAAACTATAAGCTCCGTCTGCAATCCAAATGGAAAAGTGTGTGACAAATAAATGAAGACTTATGCAGGGTCACGGTAAACACTCTCGAAATGTAACTTCAGTCTGAAATGGTACTGAATATTAATTATTTATCGCACAAACAAAAGTGTCTTAGTCAAATATTTGTAATTGCTGTAATTGCTAAGCCTCTTGTAAACCCTCTGTGTTCTATTGATTTCACTCTGATGTAGAAATCAGGTTGCATTTATGTTTTTAACGTAGTTTTAATTGTCGAGCATAAACCACTGACTTCATGATGCGTTCACGTGCTGATGAGATGCTCCGAAATGTGAGCGCTGCATTCACAAGCGACAGTATTTTGTCAGGAAATCCAACCAAGAAAAGGCATTAGTATTATACACGTATACAGGTATTAATGTAGAGTTTAGAAGTAAATATAAATATATATATATATATAGATATATCTATATATATATATATATATACACCACCCAAAACCACATACATATAAATATTAGTGTGTATATATAGTGTATATTACACATTTATTATTTGCATGTTTAAATATTTACAACTGCATCTTTAAGACAGTTAGAACAGTTAAATCTACCTCTCATGATAACCTCAGTCTAAGTCCTGGCTTCTGATTGGTTACTTCACTCATGTGAGAAGTCCAAACAATGCTGAAGCTGCTGTTTCTTCTTACACCGGACGCGGAACGGCAGCAGAGCGAGCCGGCCGTATTCACGCGAGATCACGAGATCACGCAAGAATTCTGGCGATAAACAGTGTATAAAGAAAACAACAACAACAAACAGCTGACTTTGCTTCTCCGACGTGGAGGAGATTATAAAAAGCATCTGTTGTGTCATAAATTATTCTGTGTTGTTCCGCTTCAACAATTAGTCTCTCGTTAAGACCCTTTGATCGATCTTTGATCACCTGGTGCCACCGGTCATGACGTAACGTTGATGTGAAGTTGTAAAAAGCTACATGAACTGCGTGTTGTGTTTTATTTTGAAAGGGGGCGGAAGTTTATTACGTTGATTCTGTGTCGGATTTCCTGTCTGGTGCACAGTGCTCTGTTGAAATTTACGAGGTTTAGCAGCGGCTCGTGGAAAAAATAGAAATGCTACGGAAAGCGAGAGACGCTTCTGAGCCGCGCCCTGTGTGAGTCTCATTGACTAGACTGGCGGCTATTTGCTATTTTGTGGTGCCGTTCCGCTTCCGTTCTGCGTCCGGTGTGAATTGGCCTTTATACTATGTCCTAGATTTGTTGAGGACGCTCACAAAGAAGCGACTCTGACTTGTGGATTCGGAGTTTATTTGCAATGAAACATTCTGCGTTAAATAGTCATCGACATCGACTTATTCCTTCTGGACCTTTGAAACAACACATGATCGTGTTTTTATCATTTCACAACGATTACAACATTAATTCTATAACTAAGCTCATGGGAACTCATGACTTATCTACCATATATTATATTTACCTGCTGTATTTTCCCCCTTCTGGAGGTTTGATAACCTCCAAACAAACAAGTGAGGGTGAAAAAATCTGACATTGATGCTACAACCCAGAAAAACACTTTCTAAGTCAATTATGGGCGATCCCGTTTCCACCTGCATCGATTATAGTCGCGTATACTAAATATGATTAATATAATTCAATCAAACCGTGTTAGAATGTAATGTAAGCTCGGGACAACACATCAAAGTCAGCACTTGCCTTAGTGAGCAGTTATGTATACATCAAAAATATCACACAGCTCCTTTAACTCTGATTACTCGGCGTATGATAAGAGCAGATCCTGCTCATCGCTCTCCGCTCTCTCCCTGGGGTTTGATTTCAAACGAGCAAACAAATGTACGTTTCATATCAATACAGAGCTTTTGTATTGCCAATATGTGATGCTACTACTGTCATAATGGGCTATGAGAGTAAATAGTTCACAGTCTGATGCGTTGGTGGCAATAAACGTTATCCTCACATGCATCAATGAACGTTGTGATGGTGATATCGATCAAGTTCCTGCCGTTTCCTCCTCCTCCTCCTCCTCCTTCGTTCTTGTTTAACAACTGACAAAGCTTCCTGCTCCTCCACTTCCACTGAATCATTGTCCAAGTCATCCAGATAATCAGTGAATCGGGAACACGTCCAGTTGTGCATTCAGCAAGTTGACGCTCCGCCATCTTTGTAGTCCAAGTTGATCTGGTGGATTTCTCAGAATGTTGTCTTCTGTCTCTTTGCTTCCTCGGTTCAGGTTTCGGACTACAGTCGTGTTTGACGGGTGGAGTTGCATCAGTCTTACCTGGTTCATGTCTTTTTTGGCTTCTCTCTGGGGTGGCTGTCATTTTGATCTTTGAGTGTTGCTCCTGTTTGAGCCTTGGTGTAGCGGTTCAGATGGTACCACGGTCGATCTCCCCTCCACTTGGAGACCACCCTTCCCTGCCTTGGGTGGTCGCCTGGCACCACTGGGTTACCAGACTGGACTCTCTGCTCTTTTCCTCCAGACAGACTTTTAACAGACTTATATATTGCAGTTAATTGCCTCATATATATTCCTGCAACTCCATTTGCAACCGATCAGGTGTGGGTCCCCCTCTCATGCAGCGTCAGATGTGTTCTTCTGTTAGCTCGCATGCAGTTTCCATGCAGTTTAATGTGGTGCCAGCACAGATCCGTTAACTCTTTCAACTAATCCTCATGACTCGAGGTGATGAAGCCTGATCTCTGTTTGATTCCTTTTATCCATAAATCCAAGGAGGAGTGTCCGTGAAGGAAAAACACTTTTTCAAACGGATACATGTGAGATAAACTCGGTAAGTACATTTCCTGAACCTCGGTGTGATCTGGTGTGTAAGGGAAGACATTTTAAAAGCAACCTGTCCATAAAGGAAACATAAGACTCAAACACAAAGTCCTGTGTAGCTTGTCCTCTCAGATATGTTACAGTAACTTTTGTTTTTTTGTCCGCGTAGACTGACCCCATCACAGAAATGTCACCAAACACATATCGGATTGAGTCGGAGTTGACACACCACAGTTTGGCCTGCTGAAACACACACACACACACACACACACACACACACACACACACAGGAAAGTGAGGGCAGCGTGAAACACAGAAATGCTGAACCTGGAGTCCTTCTCTCCAAAACAGCTGGGAGCAACAAACGCCCGGCTCAGAAACTGGTGGAAAAAAAAAGAGTTTCAGAGCAACCGCCCAAAAATGTGCATTTACATTGCTCTGTAAATGGCTGAGAGTCATTTTGATTAGCTGCTGGCTTCGCTCCCCCACCTCAGCACACAGGAATGGAGTGTATCAACACACTTAATAACCTTAAATATGAATTAATAGTTCAGGAAATCAGTGTCCCGACCAGGCAGAGCCACGGAACACGGACGGCAATAAGTGGATTTCATTTGAAGTCGAGGGCTGGCGTAGTGAGTGTGAAGATGTTAACATTAAAAGGACTTTTATCGCAGCAAGTGGTATGAAGCCCCCAGTTAGGGATTTGAACATGTGGGGTAAGTAATGTAATGTGTGTTAATGGGAGCGCTTTAGCGAGGGGGTGATGAGCACGGTGACTTTTAATCTGCAGCTCTCGGCCCCTCTGAAGGGGAAGAGGTCCTCGGCTCCTGTAGGAGCAATTCTGAATAGATCAGGGCTCCTCTCTGCATCCTGCATCCTAATGAGAGCGAGCGGAGCGCCGTCTTTGGACATTTTCGAGTGGGAGGGTGAGGTAGGAGACAGATACAGTGCAGAGGGGGCTGCGGTGTATATCCGATTTGACAAGGATGAGCGGTGATTAAAATGTGGAACGCTGCTCCGGTTTAAGAAACCTCATCAGCGCCTGTTTTTCTAAATATAAGCGCTTATTGTAATAATGCTCCAATAACCAAAGTGTTTGTTGTCGAAGCACAGAAAATGTGACAGTGCAGCGGCATCCGAGGCTGCACGCCCTGTCATGAGATCACATTAAGAAGCTTAATAAGTAAACAGGGAGGAAATGAGGAGGAGTTTCTGTCTAATTAATACTTTATCAGACAATCATAAACTCAATTGACCTTCTGAACGTTCAGCTGAGGAGTACGAAATGACAGATTAGCTCAAGTCGTAACAAGACAGCATAAAACATCCAGACTGCATCATGGATATGTCACATTATCACAACAGGAGCAGCTCTATGTGGCGTCACACAGGAAACCACTGTCGACTTCTGAAGTCTGCGCTAATTGTACTTTAACGTGATATCGACGAGCGTCTAATCTTCCTGTAATCCATTATAATGCAATCTAATTCAGGTATTTACAGGAATAAAACTGAACTAGTTTCTATAATTTGACACATTTCCGTTGAAAACTGATTAGAAATGGATAATGAAAGAGGAGAATATTGATAGTTCACACGTGATTACCAGCTGGAGTTCTTACTGCAGCAGCTGCATGTCATCTGCATAGTGTAGCAACTAATAATATAATAATGATCAATAACCTAATCATTTAAAAGTCATAAAGCCAATAATTTAATAAGTTATAGCAGGGGTCTCCAAACTACGACCCGCGGGCCACATCCGGCCCACTTAACGATCCCAAACAATCCTTCTAAACATGGCCTATTTTTCAAAATTGCATTTTCCTATTTTAAAATATCCACACTTAATGATTAAGCTTGGCATTCTAATTAAAATCTACCTTTTTTACGAACTATTTCCAGTACTAGCTAATTTTCATCCCCTCACACAATGGTATATTCCGACGTGACTTTGCTCGTGATCAACTTCCGTGCAGTCTGCCCGGGGGATTCGACTCGGCGGGTCAGGGGCGGCCACGTGGTGCGGGAGGATCCCCTCATGGGACCTCTCCCTGGCGCTGGCTGGCCTCCGCCGGGTGCATTTTCTCCGTGGTGGTGCGGTGGGGTCGGCTTGGAAAGGCTCGGGGTTGAAGGTGCCTCACGGCCGCAAACTTTACAGCGCCCTCCTGCCTGGACCTCGCCGGGTCCGTGGACTTATTGCTCGCTGCGCCCTCTCCGCGACTGTCGAATCGCAACTTAATGCAACTTTACTTCCTCCCGCAACAAAATCGCAACAAAAATGTAAAAAGCAACTTTAACCGCAATTTTTTTTGAAAACCTCTTGCAACATCAGGGATTTTCGGCCGCAACTATTTCAAAAAAGGCCGCGAAATCCTGGTGGGACTGATATCATTTCCTGTTATAGACTGACCCCGGCCTCCCATCACAGAAAGGCAAGTTGATGTGGCCCGCACCGAAAAAAGTCTGAGTTATAGTGATGCAACAATACTCTAAATAAAGATGTTGTGCAACAAATAATTCTCAAATTGCTTCTTACAGCCATAGTTAAGGAGAGAGTGCTGCATAGTCTGTATCCTTGAATGAATATGATGGCTGTATCTATTTATGATGAGCAAACTGCACAAAAATATTTTATTTCCAAGAGATGCAGTCCTATCTATGTATTACTACATTATCAGCTGCAGTTATTACATTGTCAAAGGATTGTTTTAATGCTACATTATGACATTATTGTCAAGTTATTATGTTATTGCCTTTCATGCAGACATGCAGCTTCACAGAGCAAATTATGACAATGATGAATAGAATAATCCGAAAATAAAACGAGGACATACGATTATAAAATGTTCTAACAAATAAAAAAGTTTAAGAGTAACTGTATAAAAACTATAAACCAATTCAGCAAATATAAAAGCTACAACAATAAAAGCAATAAAATGTTTCAGAGTAACAGAGAGGATGATCGAGACTGAAAGGCTCAGGAGTGAATGAACTCAAGTGTTTTTTAAAGATGTCTACAGAGGTGCAGTCCCTCCGATCCACAGGCAGAAACTAAAGCCGGACTCCCCGTGTGTCTCTGTGTGGAGGTCGGTACGTACCTATGTAAGTGTGAGAGGTCGGTCGGTTTAAAAACCAATAAGAGAATCTGAAAATCAATTCTAAAACCAATCGGCAACCAGTGCAAGGACGCCCTGTCTGTCTTCAGCTGTACTGTCAAATAAAGTCAAATAATTAAATAATAATATATAAAATAAATAATAATAATCACACACAGAACCTTTGCCAAGCCACGACAATCTGTTTGTGTAAAAGTTTGTGTCTGCGTGGAGATCCAGATATGAAAATACACACAGTGATAGACGATGATGAAGAAGTCCAGACTCGGTCACTTGTTCTTTGGCGATTTGTTCTTTCCACCAAATGTAATTGGAAAAGTTTCAAATGAACAAACGGGCCTGAACACATACGGAGGCAAACATCTCCAGTTTCCAGGTTTTAGTCATCGTCCTCAACTCTTCATGTTTCATCTCCATGTTTTCACGTTCACAGCCTGAAAATTAAAATACAGCAAATAAAATAGTTTTTGTTCTTGAACTGTGTCGATCACAGTCCTGATCCTGATCCTGATCCGTCCTGAAAGAAAACACACTCAGGAAACTCGTTTTAAAGAGGATTCATGTCCTCGTTATTGTTCAGGCGGCTTGTTAACGGGTTCAATCAAGATGCAGAATAATTAAAGGAAGGTGACAAATGATTTGAAATGAAATGTTGCATATCTGTGCACAGAACTCAGTGTAGTGCCGTGTGTGTGTGTGTGTGTGTGTGTGTGTGTTGCATCGCATCCTTGCAGATACATAACTCTTCTTCTTTGTGTACTTCAGGTCTCACTCACTCCAGTCCGTCCCGTTACAATGCACCGACCTCTTAATGATGCGAATAGGCAGGCGGACTGGAATATGTTTCCACGTGTGCTTCTGTGGGGAAATCACTGCGTGCGATATCAGGGAGGAAAAAAAAAAGTCAATATCAAGTACAATAGTGGTGTTTCCACCTGAGTCTGTGGCGTGCCGGCATAACACACCCCTGTCCTTAAATCCCTGTGGAGGGGGGAGTTATCGACCGGCGCCATTGATTCACCTGTACTAACATCTAACGTCTCTGAATATTTCAATAACCTGGGGGGCTCCCTCCCCTGGGAGCCGGCCATGAATCAGGTATAACTGAAAGCAACACAAAGAACGCTAGTACGCTATTAGTCACACTGCTTCCAGTGTGTGTGTGTGTGTGTGTGTGTGTGTGTGTGTGTGGGCAAGTGACGTCAGGGCTTCATTCACCGGCAAGGCCAGTGCTCGTCCAGCTTTCTTTCAGTGTCAGCGGGGGCGGGAGGGCAAACGCAGCACAGAAGGAGGAGGAGGAGGAGGAGGAGGAGGGGGAGGCCAGCAAAGGAGACAGAGGGAAGGAAGGAAGTGGGGGAGTGCGGGTGCTTCCTCTCTCCTACCCAGCACAATACGAGACAGCGGTGTCCCCCCCCCTGCCCGCCCACCTCTCCGTGGCTCCCCCCATTTAAAAACTATTCACAAGCACCTTCTGTCATAGCCCTGTATCCCCATCCCCGTCCCTCCTCCTCCTCCTCCTGCTCCTCCTCCTCCTCCGCGATCATTAAAAAGAGAAAACCCTCTGCGTGACTCGGCTACTTCTGCAGAATGAAGCTGCCTCTGTGTTTTTTTTTTTTCTGTGTTGTTTTCCATTAAATCAGGGCTTCTGTGTCCTGATGCAGAGTTCCCCTTTTCATTTTTTAAAAGCCCCCCTGGTCTTTTATCCCAAAGTCAATTTAGCCCGGCGGTTAGTCACATGCTTTAAATGTTTATTTGCCTGTGCAGAGTGTAAGCCTAAGTGTGATGGACTACCCTGGGACCAGGACACGGGGCTGGAGTGTGAAGGGAAAAATGAGGCTAGATGAGCAGACTGGGCTCCAAATGAATGCCGGTTGGTAGCAGACTGTGGAAGGTCTGGATGGGATTATAATGGGCTGATTACGGTGAAACTGTCTCCATGGAAGGATTACTATCTGACATGAGTACAGAAGGATGCTGAAACAAATGCAATGTGTTTTTATTATTTGAAATTTGGACGTGCTCATATTTAGTTTGGCCTCTGCACGCTGCTGGATGTTGTTCTCTTATTTCTGGTCGGGACAAACACGATATCGCAGGCGTGAGTGAGGAGAGCTGCCAAGCGAAGATGTAGAGCTTGTTTTATGTTAACCAGCACACACTGAGGGTATCATATTAGCGCTGATTTATCGTATCCTAAATTTGTCTGCTCCTTATGAGCCACGCAGAGCGGAGATCACACTCACAGTGACAGAGCAGCTCTGCCTCGGCCTTCCGGGGGGGAAAGGCCTGGAGAAATGAACGTCTGGGAGAGTTGAGGAGCTCGCAGCCTGCAGCCTCTTGTGGTCCGTCATATTCCCGTCTAATAAGAAGCAGTGAGACGAGACTGATTTGGTTTGGTGCTTTGTGTTCAGATACAGTTCACTGGAGGACCTCTTTGGAAATCTGACTGAGCTGATCTGGAATAGATGACGTCTGTCTGCTGGTCAGCTGCTAATTCACAAATATTAAAACTGAAAGCAGCTATAATCAATATTTTTTTATGAATTCTGCATCACACTCGTGATGACGAATCTGACCCGACTCCCTGGAGTTCCTCTCAGCTCTGCGGAGCTTTAAAGCGACACTATACCATTTTTTTTGACAGAGGAAATAACACGTTCTTCCTCTTACAAATGAAAAGTTGAGTTCATGAGCAATAAAGCACACTATTGCTCAATTCAATGCACCCGGGAGCTTTACTGCTATAACCTTACTCGCTGTGGTATGACCATGGATGTATAAAGTGGCTGAGTTTGTTCTTCTGAAAGTTCCTCTGTGGTGCATGGAGCCCAAAAAGCCATTTCTTCCCGTAGATGAATCCCCGGATGAATGCATGCTGCCGGCCATGGAGACACTTTTGGTTCAGCCCTCCGCAAACTTGAACGGGAAGTTTTTTAATCAAGGAACTCTTCTCGATTTTTCCAATGGGATCAGAGCGGATGGATCGGATCCTGAAACGAGTCGGCCTTTTCTATTACGTTTCCGCTTCTTGCACTTTGGTTTTAACCATCGGCACCTCGCCTGAGTCAGTTCACTAACTTTATAACACCTTTCTACTCCAAACTACGGCCCCTGGGCCACATCCGGGCCGCCAAAACAATTGGAGTGGCCCACTTAACGATCCCAAACAATCCCTCTAAACATGGCCTATTTTTTTTTAAATTGCATTTTCCTATTATAAAATATCCGGACCTCGCCGGTTCCCGGGGCCGTGGACTTTATTGCTCGCTGCGCCCTCTCCACGACTGTCGAATCGCAACTTATCACAACTTTCACTTCCTCCTGCAACAAAATCGCAACAAAACTGTAAAAAGCACCACAACTTTCATTTTTCTTTCAATTTTTTGAAAACCTCATGCAACATCAGGGATTTCAAAAAGGCCGTGAAATCCTGGTGGGACTGATATCATTTCCGATTATAGACAAAAAGGCAAGTTGATGTGGCCCGCACCGAGAAAAGTTTGGGGACCCCTGGCTTAGCATTTAACGTGAATAACAAACAGTCTCTTTGCTTTTTATGCATAAGTTGCATCGTCTCCTTTGAGGTGTCTTTCAGCTCATTCTCTTGGTTCTCTGATCTCAGATCTGCGAGCTGCAAATCCACCGTGCTCGGCACCAAATGACAGACAGTCGTGATAATAGTGAACACAGTGGAGCATTGAGTAAATCTTCAACATGTATCCTGATGCCGCTCTGCATCTGCTGAACGAGTCAATAAGTGACTGTTTGCTAACAGCCGGGAACACACGGGAGATGAAAGGTATCCGGATTCTGCTCCTCTGCTCTTTTCTAATCACACATAGAGCTGATCTTTATAATAACTTCATGAATTTATAATGTAAAGAGTTATATGTGTCCCTGGATACATCGCTTACTCTGCAACAACAGTGAAGTTAAAATAACCATCGCCTTGTGTGATGATCTGTGGTTAGAGACTTCTCTGAGTGTCGCTCTGAGAACTGACGAACGCCTGAAATAAGAACATAATAACAACAGTGATGCTCTTTCTAATAAATATCGTGGATGTGCAGATTTTAGAGAGTTGAAACTCCCCCGATTTATATCGTATATATCATTTATATAGTTTATAACAGATCATCTGTGTGTTTTCTTGCCAGACGCGGAGAAATCGCGATATTTTTCTCATTTAAGTTGAGACGCTGCATCATTCTCAGGATTATTTCTCTGTGTTTCCTCCTCATGTGTTTCCGGCATTAGTCATATCAATTTAAAAGCTGATCACATGTCTCTGTTGCAGCTTGTTCACTGCCCGCAAATGTCCAAACAGTCACTGAGCTGCTCTACTTTGATAGAAAGTAAGCTTCACAGATTATTAAACTTCTATCATGTTGTTATGTTGCTGATTCACCCTCTCCTGCTATCTCCACTTTAAAACAGAGACGGTTCACTCACACACTCAATCACAGTAAAACTGGATTGCCAAGGGACACAGTCAGTGACCCAGAGAGTTGACCATTGGGATTAGGACCCGTAAATGTCTTACAAGCGGGGATGATCCTCTGTTCGACATGAGAAATTCACTTCTCCCCCCTGAGACTTCGCCCCCTAGCGATGCCCCGAGGTGCCAGGACTGTGTCAGTTTGCGAGGAGGCTGTCGGCATTCCTGCTGAAGTGGGAGACAGAAAGGTTTGAGGGGAACAAAGCAGGAGGTGGATTTGGGTTTTTCCCTCCTGCCCTCTTCATCACCCCGCTGTACCAAACTCGCTGCCAGTTGTAAGCAATTAGACGAACACGAGCGCTGTTCCCGTTTTACAGACGTCAAAATTCTGCAAGATTGTTTCTGAATCGTTTTTTTATTGGTTACAGTTACGTGGCCTGTTAAGGCCAATATCGATGCTGTTTAGATCGAAGGAGCCAATTTCCACCCAGAATTTTATTTTTCTCCAGGCGGTAAAGTCCCTGAAACAGCAGTTACTGTAGAAAACTAAAAGTCTGCAGCGAGACACGAGATAATAACCGAGCTCTGCCTGCTTCCTGTGCCATCCTGATCGCTGAATCCAGCCTAGATTAAGACGTTCAGACGCTGTCATTGATCGATATTGATATTGATCAGGAAAACCTCATCATATCCATCATATCGGGCATGGATCGCCCGCAAACTGAATTTTAATAGGAAGTAAATTGATTAAATTGATTCAAGTAAATTGACTGAATCAGCAGCTGCCGTGATGTAACAGACGTATCAGCAGTTCTGGTAAACTCTGCTGTTTGGGGATAAAAATCTGTCGTGGCTTATTATTTTTAATTACCTCCATGTCTCAGAAATCGGGCTGTGTGGGAGCAGATCCTCCACCGTCCTGACGCCTCACAGGCACCACCCTGATTGCCGAGATGTCACCGCGATCAGGAAGGGTCATGGCTCTATTCCCACCGCACACAACCGACATGATGAGCTCTTCTCCCTCTCCCTCTCTCTCTCTTTCTCTTTTTTCTTCTCATGGCTGCATGAGCTGCCATCTTGGTGTGTGCCGAGTCATTATTGATGGGCCTCCACGCTGGTGCGCAGACAGGACGCCGGAGAGAAAGAGCGCGGTCCTGTCTGTTCGACTCGCCGCTTGTTCGACTGTCAGCACATGTCGCTGGTTATCTCTCCACCTGTCTCTTGCTCTTTGCATCAGGTAGAAGAAGCGAGCGTCGAAGCCTCTGCTGTGCGGTACGCTTTACCGACGATCAATCGCTTGTGATGGAGAAAGAAGAGAAATCTCACGCTCCTCATTCTGCGACCCTCCACTCTTAAATTACGGCTCTGTGGTCACAGGTACAGATGTAGTGGAGGGTAAAATTATCCAAACTCAATTACCCGACCTTTAGAGGCTGACATAAATCTTTATGAAATAAAATTCACAGGATACGTCAGTTCGACTAGGATCAAAAACGTGCAGATGGGGGTCTTTTAACCTCTTTAGCCCTGCGGAGCCTCTGGCAAATGAAGCATAGTGAGCAACCGAGCGTTGCTCAGACACACAAAACTTTAAAATTCCTGTCAAGAGCCTAAAGAGATCAGATGTGTCGGACTGAATTACAGAGAAGTGCTGCATGTGTAAAATGATGCACGGGACGATTTTCATTTGATGTGATCAGACGTCTTTAAAAAGAAGGTGTTAATATTTTATGGAGGCTACTATAGTGTATATGTAAAGTCGTCTAACCGTGTGGGGAAAATGTTTTATTTAAACTCAAAGCTGCTCTTTGAAGCTCAGGGGAAATGGAAGAGGAACTTGGGAGCATCCTGGGTTGACGGCTGAAGGGAGAAAAAGCTTGAATTCATTTCTTTCTCATTACATTTTAAGCACCACATCAGTCGTTTTGCATGTTTGAGCTCATCCACTAACGAACTTCTAGACTTTACATCCCAATTAACCGCTTTACAAGATGTGTTTATTTTTAATGTCCCGAGAATTTCCATTTATTCCTGTAGTAAAATATCTACGCGTGCTCCAAACTTGTTTACAGCGCTCGCCGTGTGTAGTCCATCAATTCTGCATTCGTTATACTGGTGTGAGGTAAACCAGTGCGGACTTTTCAGTGCTAATGTAGACTCGATGTTCACGCTGATAGAATACACAACACATGATAATGTGAAATGATAAACTAACGGCGGCTACCATGAGCGGAAAAAGGAAAAAAGTCAGCAAAAATGTACAAAGTTTATTTTAGTTAAAAAATGTTCAATCTTAAATATCTTTAAATATCTGTGAATGCAAGAATTAAAGATCCTATTTAGACATTAAATATAGTAATATTTATGTATTTATGTATAATACAAAAAATGCTCTGTGTAATAATCTGCCTGATTAAACATTGACTGTAACAAAATGTTTTTAGTTTTATCTGAAGTAAAATTTAAGTTAATTAAAGTTATTCAACCTACACAGAGTAACATTTTGGCTTGTAATTTAAAATAAGTTATTGACTAAGGTATGATTAAAAATTATAGTTTGTACTGAATCAAATTGTAAAAGTTGTTCCATTATAATAAATAAACTTTTTATTTTGTGTTGGGTTAAATAAATATTTTTTGATTTAAAAATCAAAATTCATGGTTTTAACCTAATCATAAACTAATTTAAAAAACTAATAAATTTAGCTGTAACACTTTTTTTTTTCTCCTTTCACAAAAACCCATAAAAATCCAGAATCTGTGAATATGCAAATATGTTTTAAAAGTCGTTTTAAAAGTTGAATTCAACACACGATGTCCCCGGCTTCACTCAAAAGTCCATTCTCGGTGTGGACCGGAGTTTCTACATCACTAAGCTACACGCTGATGTGGAACATATTGGACTGCAGCTGGCTCCCAAACTAAATAAAATCATGCTCACGTATTTAACCGAGAGAATTTTTCCTCCTTCAGCAGATGAATGAAACCAGAAACTCGTACTGCACGTTTATGACTCAAACATCCGAGCGAAGGAACAGGCAGCAAAACACATTTTAAATGAGGAGGCACTTTAAAGAGGAAAAACTGTGAATTTACTATTTAATTATTTAAGTCAGGTGAGGATTTCACAGCTTTCCGATCGTTCGCCAACTTTAACCACGTGTTTACTGACGATAAAGCTTGAAGTCTTTGAACCTTTAAATCCACCCGCTCCACCAGGTTAACCGATCCTGGTCTGTTCTCAGTTAATATAATGAGCCAACGACGCGCCAGTCGGCATCACGGGGGGGGACTAAAGCCAGTGTCAAGCTGTGTGACTGAACCAAGGAGGACAACGGTGGCGATCGCTATAGACGGACGCTGCTATCGTCACAGATGGAAAAATCAAATCCTCCTACCACAGAAATCTGTTAGAGTGGAGGCAGTGTCAGGCTGGAGATGGAGTTGACAGTTCTGTCTCATATCAGGCAAATCTTTCTTTAAACCTCAGACTAACCAAACCTTAACCGGAGCCTTGTCACCTTCATCCTTCATCTTAGCTCAGGAGGCTCTTCATGGACCTTGAAGAAGCTAAAACTTTCATTTGATTTTCATTCATTTGATTTTATTTTTACCTCCCAGAATGTTTTTATTTTTAATTTTTTTGCCACTAAATCATGACTCACAGGAAACACGACCCTGACCTTTGCACCCGTGATTTGTGGCCGCTTGTCACTTGTGGCGACACACTGGCCAAAATTAAAGTGTACTCTCCTTCACTGTAAATCACTCCGGATCATCGTCGTCGCCGTGGAGCGGCCCCGGCTGTAATGCAGCCTCTTCTTTTGGAGTGTTGATGTCATTCATGTTCGGTTGGTGCTCATTTGTATATGAGTGTGTATAGGGTGCTAATGAGGGAGGAGGAGGAAAGGGGTGGATGTGGAATTGGTGGGATACAGCTGGACGGAGTGGGAGACTGTGGTGAATAGGTAACCATGGTAACTCTGTTGGCTAAGATTTGAATGCAGAGAGAGAGAGAGAGAGCTAAAAAGAGGGGGGAAAGGAAGCTGCAGTGTGTTTGTGTGCAAGTGCAGTGGAAGGAGAAAGAGTGGAGGGTTGGGTGGAGGAGGGGTTAGGGGTTAATATGCATGGTTGCAGCAGGTTAATCTTTCATCAAACTGCGAGGTCAATGCAGCGTTTACCCCCACCACTGGACACTATAGTGCGGCGTGCAGGGTGGGGGGGGATAGAGGTCCAGGAAATAAGTTGTAGTAGGGAGGAGGAAAGAGGTGGAAGGCAGCTGGGATGGGAGGAGGTGGAGGAGGTGGTGGTGGTTGAATGAGTTCACAAAAGAGTTTGCAGAGAGGAAGCGAGTGTTCTTACTTTTATAGAAGGAGATGGGAGATATCAGGGGAGATGGAGGATGGAAGGAGAGAGAGAGTTACAGGTAGAGACAATCGTAACATGTGGATGGTGACAGCGGCGAGGCAGAACACAATCAACCAGCCTCTAACCAGCTGTCAGCTCCAACTAGTCTCAGTCTCCTCTATGGACTACACCACCACCACCACCACCACCCCAACATCTGAGCTACCATCTTAACCTCCACCGTCTCTCTCTCTCTCTCTGTCTCTTTTTTTTTCTTGCACCTTGCGACTCTGCTCAGATGCTGTCTACCTGAAATAGCTCTGGCACTTAGTTCTCGCTGGCAAGGAGGAGAAAAAAAAAAAAAAAAAGGTGGCTGGAAATTAAAATACATAAAAAGGTGAGAGTCGATCCAAAAATAACACTGAGTGCCTCTTTATCCATCGGCGGCGGCGGCGTGTGAAGACACGGGAGATGAGGAGCAGTTGTTCTGTCCGTCCGTCCGTCCCTCTTGACTGTTGCACCGTTGCCCCGGCGCTGCAGTTGCAGTTGCCGTCGTCGTGGTTGTTGTTGTTGCAGTTGCCGCTGGTTGTCCTGCTCCGCCTGACCAGAGATGCTGCTGCCGATATGATTTATCGCCGTGTCCTTGTGTGTGTGTTTTAATGTCATTGAACTACCGCGTACACGTTATTGATCAATCTCCACCCACCCTCCTCCTCCTCCTCCTCCTCCTCCTCTCTCTCCACCTGTTTCATATTCATCTCTCTGTATTGTCTTTTGCCTCCATCCCTCCGTCGCTCTCTGTTTTATATGCGTCTGTGTTGTCATTCCCCTCCCTCCATCTCTGTCTGTTTTATATTCATCTCTCTATTGAGCCTCCCTCCCTTCTCCCCTCTTCCTCTCTCTCTCTCTCTCTCACTGAGCGAGAGATTATTAATATTAATGTCTCCTCTTCTCTCCCTCCCTATTTTCCCCTCTTCTACTTTTTTTTTTAATCTTTTCTTTTACTACTGATCTCTCTTTTTTTGCTCTTCCAACTATTTATACCTCTTTATCCCTCATCATTCCTTTCACTCAACCTTCCCTCCATCTGTCTCCATCTCTATCTCTTTCTTTCTCCGGCCCTGCTCTCTGCAGCTGTTCAGTATTCATCTATTACTGTAGTGTTGATAATTCCTTTCTCTGCCTGCAGCCATACAGTCATCTATCAGATTAATAATCCTTCTCTCCTCCTTCTCCGTCTCCCTCCCTCCCTCCTCCCTGTCTCCTTTCTTACTGTGCCAAGTGAGGATGCTCGGCGTGTCAAATGAGTTTGCGTGTCAAAGTCCCATCATTACAACCATCATCATTAATAACCATATCTAGATTGCTGGATGCCCTTATTAAGGTTGTTCAGGTCTAAATAACCTGCAGAGGGGGACGCGGAGCCTCTCCCTCTGCCTCTCCAGGCTGGTGGAGCCTGACTCCAGCCGGCCATCTATTAGTGTTAATGTAGACTGCACCATTCGCTACCATTCTCCAGCCCCGAGAGCATGTGATGCTGCGCTCGTACAGGAAAGGAATTAACATTTTAGTCCCACCGCCGCGTCCGTGCTGCTGCACGAAACCAAAAAAAACAAAATACAAGTGCCGCCGCTCGCTGGATTCTTCTTGTTTTCAGCGTTGGAGTCTCGCTTTGATGAGAGTTTACTTAAGGGTGCCGAGGATAGCGTCGAGCATCAGTACATCAATGTCGTATTAATTGTTATATCTCGGTGTAATTAGCGTTAACAAATGAGACCATTGCTGAGATGACTGGAAGCCGCTATCTCACACCGGTGGAGTTATTAATGGTTCTCCGAATGAAGACCACCTGTCCCATAAACCCTGTTGCTTCCTCTCGCAGAGTTGATGTTGTTGTTTTTGAAGGGATTTCTCCTCCCACTCCCTCCATCATCGTTTTATAGCTTCATTCAGGTCGATTATTAACGTTCTTTCACTCTTTATAGACACTGAAATCACACTTTGTAACTTTAAACAAAAGTATTTGAGCTGTGCTCGTGTATTAATGTAGAAATCTTTTATTCTACAGCAGGGGTGTCGCGATATAACTGTGGTGTTTCTAAAAATGAAATATTGACATGTTAATAATACACATTTAATAAAATAGTGTAAATAATCCAGCAGCTCTTGAATCTCTTCTGCTTCTCTCTGTTCTCACTTTGCGCTTCACGCGCAGTGTAATTCTTCTTTTATGGCTTTTATACATTTGTGATTACTCAAATCAGATTTTGAGTGTGAGAAAAAAAGAGGGGAAACACAATAAAAGTAAAAAAAAAGTCATAATTAATTCACATGACAGCATTTATTTGACTTATTTTTAAAAGATAATATTGTTGTTGTGAAAGTCTGATATGGTGACAGTCTACAGATTCTAAATTACACGTCTTCATATCATTACACTGACATGTGGAGCGCTGAAATCACTCAGCAGAGAATCCATCTATGACTATTTCATTAATGAATTAATCACGTAAGTCATTTAAATAACTTCAGACTCATACATTTTAAGAACCTGCTATTTAATTTCTTTTATAACTTTCAACACTTCACTAAAGTTAACACATGTATCTGATCGAGCTGATTTCTTACCTGTCTGAACACAGGTGTGCAAAATGCGTTTTTTCCAGCAGTCAGTAAATCACAAAACTTTTGATAATAAGAACCGGCTGAATCCTTTTTGAAATCTGCCCTTTAACCCTCGAGTGAATGTCATTTAAAAAAACACATCTGATGATTTATTTTTCTGATTCCTGATGTTTTCATGCTAAACACAGGAGAACTGCCGTGTTGTCTTACCTTTGATTGCATGTTTCCATATTTCCGTACCACCTCCATGAACCTGTTAATTACAGAAATCGGCTTGCACCTGCCCTCGGTGTAAGGATTTGATTTCTGACAAAACGTCTGCTCGGGGATTATGGTGGGATTTGATATGAGCGGTGACACAGAAGTTCTAATGCTTCTCAAAGACTTTTTGACAATCCCTCCCGTGATAAGCCGTACTGTAGACGTCTACCTGTTATTTGTTCTGTTCAGTCTGTGTTGGTGAAAACACGATTCGCAGTCTGTGTTGTGTCTTTAATATCTGCTCTCTCTCTCTCTTTTGTTCTTTCACAGTAACTCCCGGGTTCTTCTCACTTCAACAAAAGCCTCACTCGAATCCCCCAGACAACACGAGGAGGAGGGGGAAAAAAAGGGAATAACATCTGTTTATCTGCATATTTCTATGTTCAAAAAACAAGAGGAAAAAACACAGAGATCGACAGAGGACAAAAAACGTCTCCGAGGATGCAGACTTAGAAAGAACAAATTGCCACTGGAGGACCAAAGGGAAAACAAACCATTCCTCGCAAATCCACCAGCTGGAGTCACCTCACCTGTACCTTCGGATTAAAGAGCAGGGTCATGTCCCAGTTGCCATGCGCATCGCCACGCTGACCTGCCTTCCCGGCCCTTCCCCCTTCCTCTTTCTATTGGCCCAGCTGCTACTGCGGCTCCTCCTCCCTGGGCCGGAGTTGGTGGGAGCCGCCTCTTCCTGCCCCTCCCTCTGCACCTGCTCCAATCAGGCCAGCCGAGTCATCTGCACCAGGCAAAACCTGGAGGAGGTGCCCGAGAGCATATCAGTCAACACGCGATACCTCAACCTGCAGGAGAACTCCATACAGGTAAAGACTGACTGGAGGAAGTCGGATCGTGTTGATCTGTGTTGTGCATTTCATACACTGCATGAAAACACATTTAAAGTATTACACATAAATATCATAGAGACAGATAATATATCTTTTAAGTTCCTGAAAATCAATAAATTTACATTATTTATCGCTGAAAGTTGCAACAAGCGATTCAAAGGTTTTCTGAGGATGAGTGACTGAAGGTCATGGGTTTTATTGACAACCACATCACAGCTAAAAATGCATTTTATCACTTTAAACAAATCCCATTGACACATCTTAATACATGTATTGATGTCGTTTATTATAACCGTCGCTATTTATAGAGTTATTGACAGACGAGACGAGTCCTGTACGGCTCGTACACAAATAAATCCACACATTAGAGACATTATCATGTGTTTTAAACACTTTTTTTTTTTTTTTTTTTTTTTTTTTTTGGCCCATAATCAGAAGGAACATTTGCTTTTCGCAGCCAGTCGAGGATTAACTTGTTGATGCAGGTTTTCTCTTAGAAACTTCTGAGGAAACACAGAAACGTAAGCGGCAATAATGGCAGAAAAAGGCACTTAAGCCTCTGCTGAACTGAGGGAATATTTTATGAATTGAAAGCAAGGCATATTTCCATGACACCGTGCTGCCTTTTGTATGCATTACCAATTTATCTAGAGTCCCTAGACAGCGTTTTGTGGCTTTACAGCTGCAAGGGAAGATCATTTAACCACAGACCATCGATACAAAGCACATGAATCTCCACATTTACAAACAGTGTGGGTTGATTTTACTCTTTGCAGCGGCATTTGAAGTAATTGGATCCCTCCTCGTGTTGCTGACAGCGCTTTGTTCTTTTGTGATTTTTAAATTCATTTCCATTATATTTTATCCTCCCTAATGAAAAGCGACGAGCGTCCTTAACGTTGTTAAAAATTGTCCGGCGCATCTCTTATCATGTCAAACCGTTGGGCGGCCTCCCTCCACGTCCTCTGTTCTTCGGAGAAAACATCTTATTAAGCATTATGTGATGTTAACGGAGCAGAAATGGGACACATGATTTGTGAGGAGGGTTTTTTTTTTTTTTTAAAGGAGATGCAGTTCAGTTTCGTTTTTAGGCTACGCATTCCGATTCGTTGTTGTATCCTGCAGCCCCACTTGAAATGATTAAAAATCTAAAAATGTTTTAACACCTGAAGGCATCCTAGATTCTCTGGCTTATTTTTTCCTTCACTGAGTACCCTGAGAGTAAAGCCTTGACAGCTCCCACCCTCTCTTAACATCCCCATCCCTCCCCCACTCCTGCTCTACATACGGAAGAGGCAGTGGCCTGACTCCAGGACTCTCTCTGTGTGTTTCACTGAGGGCTTTGGCCACACATATCTCAAACAATCACAGATTCGAGGGGCTTTTAGTCTCGCCCGCTCGCTCGCTGTGTGTCTTTGACTTCTCGCCAAATGATCTCCAGTTGGACCACACTGAAGCGAGCCGTCCAGGGCCTGTGTTTCTCTGCAGAAAACATCTCTTGTGGCTGTTCGCTTGTAAAAACAGATTAATAGAATATTTAGACGTTTTTAAAAAACGTGTTAATTTAGTGTCATATTTTCTCTTCTGGTGGTGATTTGCGGTGACACTTTGCCCAACACTGATAATCAGCGTATTATCAAGGGATTATAATGTGTCAGTGAAAAGTCCCCAGAGTCTCAGTCTCAGAGTCAACAGTGTGAAAAGCGCTCCAGTGTCTGCAGAAGGCACTAAAACGAGGTCAGGGTTAGTTGTAGGTTCACCGCATGAAGATGTAGTGAAAGGTTGAGCGTTTAACTTGATAGTTTGTCAACTGAATCGCAGACGCAATGTGATTTTCGTTTAGTAGCACGCAGCAGAATGGGTTCATTGGCAGGTTCGAGTCAGGGATTTGGATTTTACAACCTTTTTAGTGTTTCACCATAACTCTTAGTCAGGGGTTGAAGTGGGATTTGGCAGGTGGGGCAAACCCTTTGGGCCTCGACAAACAATTAGTCTTCCAACATCTGTTTCCTGCTTTGCAAAATGTGAGAATGTTCTGCTTCGATCTGCTTTTATGTAACGTTAAATAAAACAGCATTTGAAACTGTCATTTTAAAGATCAACCCAGGAACTGACATGATGTTATAAAAGTTTATCAGACCATACAAAATATAACATTAATAAATTACGCCGTTAGTGAAATATTTAAAATGAGATTAGCCGATTAGACAGCAAAAAGCTTTCTGTCCAAACTAATGAAAACTTCATTTATTTATCCCCTTTTATAAACTATTTATTATCCTATTTATTTGGCCTTGGCACATGTTTAATTAATATTTGAACAATTATTTCCCCAGAACAACATTTCTTATTTTCATCTTCACATTTCATCACACTGTGTGGCCATTTCAGCAAAGTATTGTAGATAAAACTACAGCGGCCAGTTCAGTTCGTACTTATCGTCATCTTCACGTCACCTGTGTGATCATAAATAACAGCGGAGACTCGTACACTGAGCTGAAAGTAAACGAGTGCACATAAAATAGGTAATTAGTCCATCAATAACATGGATGAACCAACATGCAGACAGCAACAATAGTCACTGGGTTCAGAGGGTCAGCTGTTACCATTATGAGGAGAGAAATTAATCATTTATATTTAAAGTATTTGACCATATTAGAATGATTCACTGACAATGTTTTTAATGCTTTGCACGTCCATGCCATCTCTAAATTTAAATGTTTACTCTTTACTGTATGTGATCCTTAATATTTTGTAATGTTTTTCTGTTCAAAACAAATGAGAGCCAACTTCTAAATGTACAAAGTTTGAACAAAGTTGGGTCATCCAACATATAAACATATAAAACTGATATTCCACTTTGTAAAAACAAATACTTTGTGTCTGTTTGTCTGTCCCTCCAGGTTATCAAGTCCGACACTTTCAAGCACTTGAGACACCTTGAGATCCTCCAGCTCTCCAAGAATCAGATCCGTCAGATTGAAGTCGGAGCATTCAATGGCCTCCCCAACCTCAATACACTGGAGCTCTTCGACAACCGCCTCACACTGGTGCCATCACATGCCTTCGAGTACCTCAGCAAGCTGCGAGAGCTGTGGCTGCGCAACAACCCCATTGAGACTCTGCCAGGCTATGCCTTCCACCGCGTGCCCTCGCTACGACGCCTGGACCTGGGGGAGCTCAAGAAGTTGGATTTCATCTCTGACGCGGCCTTTGTTGGCCTCATCAATCTACGATACCTGAACCTGGGCATGTGTGGGCTGAAGGACATTCCCAAACTGACGGCTCTTGTGCGTTTGGAGGAGTTGGAGCTGTCAGGAAACCGGCTGGAGATCATCCGACCTGGTTCTTTCCAGGGCCTGGTGTCTCTCCGCAAGCTGTGGCTTATGCACTCACAGGTGTCCGTCATTGAGCGCAACGCTTTTGATGACCTGAAAAACCTGGAAGAGCTCAACCTGTCCCATAACTCCTTGCACTCCTTGCCCCATGACCTCTTCACTCCCCTTCACCAGCTGGAGAGAGTACACCTGAACCACAACCCCTGGATCTGCAACTGTGATGTGCTTTGGCTTAGTTGGTGGTTGAAAGAGACGGTGCCCAGCAACACCACCTGCTGTGCCCGCTGCCACGCTCCCCCAGTCTTAAAGGGCAAATACATTGGAGAGCTTGACCAGAGCCACTTCACTTGCTACGCGCCTGTCATTGTGGAGCCACCTACAGACCTCAATGTCACTGAGGGAATGGCTGCTGAGCTCAAGTGTCGCACAAGCACCTCCACAACATCTGTAAATTGGATCACACCTAATGGCACTTTAATGACCCATGGCTCCTACCGGGTCCGGATATCCGTCCTGCATGATGGCACGCTCAACTTCACAAATGTCACCCTGAGAGACACGGGCCAGTACACCTGCATGGTCACCAATGCTGCTGGCAATACCACGGCAACCGCTGTCCTCAATGTCACTGCTGCTGACGCCAGCGTCAACTACACCTACTTTACAACAGTCACCGTGGAAACAGTGGAGACGACGGGAGAGGAAGAGTCTGCATTAGTGGACATCAATGAGACTTTGATCCGTGTTCATCCTGGTCCCACTCCATCGGGCCACCTGTGGCCAGACCGTGTTTCCACCACAGCCTCATCTCTGTCAGCCGGTTGGTCCTCCTCATCTCCTCAGACCACCCGACCCACCTTCACTGTGCCCATCACTGAGCCAGGCTTCTCAGGCCTGGATGATGTGATGAAGACCACCAAGATCATCATCGGCTGCTTTGTAGCCATTACCTTCATGGCAGCGGTGATGCTGGTGGTGTTCTACAAGCTGAGGAAGCAGCACCAGCTGCATAAACACCACGGTCCCGCTCGTGCCATCGAGATCATCAACGTAGAGGATGAGCTGGGGGCCGGGGCTAGCGGACGGGGCAGCGGCATCTCCGGAGGCTCCACCATGACGCAGAGCGGAAGCAGTGGAATAGGAGGAGGCCAGAGCCTCAGGCTGCACCACCCAGAGATAGTCAACCTGCCAAACCTGGCCCGATCGGAGCACCTCAACCACTACTACAAAACCCATCACTTCAACAACAACATGATGGGCCTGGGCATGAGCACGGGTACTGGTGTTGGCCTCAACAACAACAACAACCCCTCACCTTGCTCTCAGAACACGTCCATATCCTGTTCCCAGGTTCCAACCTCCACCAGTGGAGGACCAACCACAGGTGGCACCCTGCCCTCTCCTGTGCCCCTGCCCCAGTTGGGTCTCCACAGTTCTCTGAAAGGCCTTATGGGGAAAAGCCAGAATGAGCCCCTGCTTTTTAAGAGTGGCTCCAAGGAAAATGTGCAAGAGACTCAAATTTGAGTAAAAGTGAGAGTCGAAGTAAGAGGTAAGAAAAACGAGATGCCGGACAGAGACAGTGAGACAGAAAGAGCCCGCGAGACCGAGTATATGAGACTGATTGTAGCCTACTGTCCTCGTGGACAGATTCCAGAAAAGATTATATTTCACATAGTCGCTGCTTTGTGTTGTCAATCAGAAGCAGATAGGAAGAGTGAGGGAGACGATATCTGATCAGTCCCACCAACAGTGTCTGCACATACTTTAAAACTAAAGACACAAACATCCGAATCATGAAGTTACCTGTGCAAACTGCTATACTCTTTGCCAAAGTCCAAGATCAAGCCAACTTTTCTTTCTTTCTTCTTTTTAATTTGCGCCCACAATCACAGTGGAAAGCTTTGAATAACACACGTGTGCATCGAGCCTCTCTAGGTTTTCTACAGATCGCTTCGACTATTTCCAGACACATTCAGTGTATATATTTGGAGGGAGACATAATATTGGCCATTGAACATGTTGTCAGATTAGTGTTTGGAAGAGACGCTGGATAACAAACAATGGGTTTTTTTTTTTTTTTTGGGTGAGCGGTACAGTCCCAGGTTTCCAGGAAGCACTAAAACAAAACAGAGGAAGCAAAATTAGAGCAGAGCAGCAGTTCTGTCCAGACTTTACAGGGAGACAGAGCAACAACTGTTTTTTTTCACAGTGGTTTCACTTTCTCACTTTTTCCCTTTTTCACCTTACTGGCTACTGTCTTTGAAGGAGGAGAGAGAAACAGAGCGGTCTATCATGGGAGAAGAAAACATCCCATGGCGTCAAGGACAATGAGAGATCTAAAAAAAAAAAAAGGACAGAAGTACATATTATATATACCGTAAATATATTTTCATTCAAAGAAATAAATTATAAAGAATCTTTATCAAGCTTCTGACTGAAAACTTCAACGTCTGAAGAATATATATGAGAAAAAAAAATGAGAAAAAACACACGCAGCTGTTGTAGTGGCCCGTCCTTTACGACTTTTCTCCGGACTTGGAACGCGAGTTGGCCGCTCCGACTGTGCTGCGTAAAGGACGCGTGTTGGAGAGCGGCGACGAGCGTTTAGAGGGAGCTAAAAAAAAAACCTAAAAAAAAAAAAAACTGGCAAAGCATTTGCGTGAATTTATTTTGGTCTTGACTTTTTTTGTAGCCACACAAAGTGTTTTCCCTTCCTCCTGTCGCATTCACACAAACAGGGTCATCGGGGAAGGGCGATCTTTAAATATGGAATACGACAGCGGCTCTTTATCGTTTAGTATCGCTACGGTATTAATAATAATGATCGTGATGGTAGTAATGATAACAAGCTTTAGCTTTATTTGTCATAACGGTCATTTAATGATTGACGCGTTGAATGATCGACGATATTTTACTGTACGTTGCTAAAAATTAAAAAAAAAGTTGCCCATGCTGGTTTGGCATGCTCCAAAAACAAATTTCAACATGTGATGTAAGATCCATCGCAATGATAACATGACACATTATTGTTATTATGTTATCATTATTATCATTAATATGACTATTATTATTACTACTCGTGCCTACAGATAGCTGAGAACTTTTTTTTTCATTTGTATATGACACTGAAGTTGTTTTATCCTGTTGGACTTTGGCTAATGAGCGGCAGCGGGACGGACTCGGCGAGCCGCTGAGTGAACTCCACATGCATCAGCAGGAAATAACCCGGGCCCCCTTCAAAATGGCTTCCTCAGTCCCAGCCCTCGCTGACTCGTCTTGCTCTGATGTCTCAAGCAGTCCAGGACCCCCATCCACCCCCACTCCCCACCCACCACCACCACCACCCCTCATGTTATCACTGCATTAAAAAGACAGGACATGAACCTTTTGACGAAGACTGCTCCTTTGCAGGGGGGATTATTTCACAAACTGTATCTCAGTGTTATCGTGTGTGAGTTGGATTTCATGGCAGCAGGGAGCTAAATGGACGACAAGGCATTGGCCCGAGCATTTTTAAAGGTAAGCGCAGCTCGTTCAGGTGAAGGAGGAGGTAACATGCAGTGCAGTATACAGTGGTGGGTGAATTTTTTTCTAAAGAAAAAGGGACAATTCAATGAAAAAAAAAAAATCTAGAAACCTTATAGATCTCTTTAAAAAACAAAAAACAAAACAAAATTATTATGATAAGTGTTTTTCATTTTGGGTTTTTATCTAGTTTGATTCTTTTCTGTTTTTTTTTTTTAAATCAAGTGTTATCTTTATTGTAATATTGTTATTGTTATTATAATTAGCTAACTACACTGGTTATAATTATGAGAGATGTTCTGTTCGCAGAGGTCACTTTGAAAATTAAAAAAACCTGGCACATAAAATGGCAGTTGAAGTCTGTGAAATCTGGTGGCTTTTCTTTTCTTTTTTTTTTATTTTTCTTTTTCATTTTTGTTCTAATCAACTTTAATTGTAGTATCACTGTTTGTATCCCTTTCGGCTCTTGCTTGAGATGAGACATGGCGAATGTGAAATGGTCGGCAACTGGGTCCTTTATTTTTCTGCACAGGGGGACAGGAAAGGCCCTGCTCTGGTTTACAAAGCTCACTCTCACACACACACACACTCTCACACACACACACACACACACACACACTCTCACACACACACACACACACACACACACACACTCTGGCTCTTGTGCTTTTTTCCTGAATGTCATCGCCATCACAGCGTTCAGAGTGTGTGTGTGCGACTGCGCTATGTCAACACCTTGTTGCCATGACAACGCAACTCAGACAAATGCACCAACCCAGCATCACCATCGGCGCCTCGTAAGGCGCCCCCGTTGTGCCCGCCCCCCCTCCCCTGTCAGTCACGTTCCTTTTTTTTTATTTTTTTTAAGGTGCCATATCTCGACTGAGCCGGGCCAGTGTTCCTTCAATGGTAGCAAATCAACCTGAGCATTGTACCCATGTCCCCTCCTCCTCCTCTTCCTCCTCCTCCTCCTCCCATCCATCCATCCATCCATCCATCCACCCCCCCCTCAACCCTCAGCATCCTGCCATCAGGTTTCCCTGGCAACTATTGCCGCTGCGACAGCCCTTATCACAGCGTCTTGATTTGGGTTTCGAATGCTAAACAGACGGGAGCAGACAGTATAGAATCTCACCCGTGTGTGCACGTACATTCATCTTTGAACCATTTCCTCGTTAGTGTGTTTGATTTGTTTACAGCAGCAACTATATTTCTTACGTCGCCGACTTTCCGTCAGTGAATCATGCGATTCACATGCGACCATCCCTTATGCATTTAATTTGCATAGGCCCCACGCCGTTGCTAAACGCATTCATGCACCCAACACTTGTGATTAACACTCATACTCTGCATCAGTCATTAACATATTCCTTTTCCCCAGCACAAGGGATCCATATTCCCCTCACAAGTTATTTACATATTCATCTGCCTGTGTGTGCAAATAACGGAGAAATTATCATGTGGGCATGCTCGTGGGTATGAGTGCTGCGTGTGCGCGTCAGTTTTGTGTACATCAGTGGCTGGAAGCAAAGGACTGTTATACAAAAGCTATTTACCACTTAATTCCTCAGATACCGCGTGCCCTGCCTACTGCCAGCAGTAGCTCATCACTTCTGGCGAAGCGTTGTGTGTGTGTGTGTGTGTGTGTGTAGCCCCCTATAGCTCCTGCGAAGTGGCACAAACCAAGAGGCCATGTTGTACCGAGGCTCTGTGTTCAGGAGGAGAGCGGCGGGTTGAGCTGGAGACACAAAGTCACACTGCTGCAGTGTCTGAGTCACAGAGCACCGAACACACTCCCAACACTCTAATGGAAACGCTGTGTTTACTGTGCAGGAAGGGACCCACTCGCTCACCCATTCAGGGAATAGGTGAAAAACACCGGTACATGGGTGTGTGTGTGTGTGCGTGTGTGTGTGTGTGTGTGTGTTTTGGATTATTAAATGCCTGTTCTACTCTTGTATAAGGCGAAGGAATCAGGACATTTGAAAGCAGTGTGCTGTTTGTGGCAAAAAAAAAAAGATGTTACACCATTGTTGATGCAATACTTGTTCAGTGTGTGTGTGTGTGTGTGTGTGTGTGTGCGGGCATGTGTGTGCGTGTTCAGGTGGGCTTACGCTAGGTTGTGTAAGGAGGGAGGAGGGGCGGTCAGACCTCCATTTTAAATCCCCCAGTTCAAACCAGGGCTGTCTGTCTCGCCCTCCCGCTTCAGGCGACTTTTCTGATCCTGACACTTAAAGTAAAAACATCTTTTTTTTTCTTGCTTAAGCAGCTCCTCTCTCTCTCTCTCTCCAATCTCTCCTTTCCCCAGCTTCTTTGTGAAGCCGAAGGGGTCAAGGGTCAGGTCATCTTCACGTGGTTAATCAAGGTTTAGCGTTCCCGTTTTTTGGAGCGCGCCCATTTGTTTTTATTGTCTCGCCCCGGCTCGGCTGTAGACGAGAGTTAACACCTGTTGGTGAAGCCTAAGTGATTTTTAATGTGAGTTTTCAGTGGCTGTATTTATGGTTAATCGCCTCAACAGTGATGTGACTTTTAGTCATAATCGTAACGACGCGGATGAAATGATTTTCCAGGGTCGCTCTCTTATGTTTGTGTTATCGCAGACATGAGGGCAGTGCAGGTTCAGTCTGGGTGCATGTTGTTGAAGCTGTGGTCCCCCCTTCACCCCGAGGGCGTTGTTGCACCACGTGTTAACCTGCCGTGCTACAAGCTCTGCACGAGCTGCTTCATTTCTCTTTTTTTTTTTAAATAACAGTGAGAGCTCGATGCATTATTGATACACGCAGTGTCAAAGATGCATATGCACAGGCGCCGGTGCTAATTTTCTCCACCGTCGCAGAGGCCAAACGCATCAAACCGTTGTAATTCATATGCATCGTTACTGCTATTATTTTTCACACGGCCCATCAAGACGGTTCGGCGAGAGGCGAGCCAAACGTCGCAGCTTGTCTCCTCACATGATGGCTGCTGTGATTCTGTTAAGTGCAGCAGTGTTTTGTGTGCCACTGTGTCACCGAGCCCCATCCGCCCTCCCTCCATCCTTCCCTCCCTCCACCCAGCAGCAGCAGCAGAAGCAGCAGGCCTGTCTCGCTATGCTTCGCTGTGCCTCTGCTGTGGGATGTTTGGCAGTCAGGGTCTGGTTTCATCACCATCACGCTGGTCCAAGGCTGATTTGATGGCACCAGTTTTTTAAATGTCTGGGTCATTCTGTTCATTCATGTTGCAAGAGAATGAAGAGATTTTTCTTTTTTCTTTTCCTTTCACTGAAACGTTGCTTCTGCTGGCACCGGAGACATGATGTGCACAGGCGTTCTTCTGTGTCATCGCTGTGAAACCCCTGCCCTGCATCACACACACACACACACACACACATACAAGCATGTGCACATTTAAGAATCACACACACACACATGCATGCACACGCACTCTGACACTGACTGAATGAGTGATTTATTGATTGAGGTGGAGCTTTCTTAAACAATCTGCAGCTTTGAGCGCAGTGGAGGTTAACACAAACCTTCTGAGCCCGGCGTGCCGTGCTTTATTTCCTGTGAAGGTTGTCCTTAATTTGAGAAACGGCCGGGACCATTAGCACATGAGCTTATTTCCTTGTTGCCTTGGTAACCATGTCGTTTTTTTTTTTCGGTGGTCACAAGATGTCCGTTTTCGGTCATCTTTCGACGACGAGCTGTGTGGACTCGGGAGGTTGGCGGGCGGCTTGTCAGTCAGTCAGTCAGTCGGTGTGTGTGTGTGTGTGTGTGTGTGTGTGTGTGGGCCGTGACGTGAGAGTGATGAGTGGTGTCTCATCCCCAGATGACTATCTCCTGTGTGTCACTCAGCTGTGGGTCAGCGGGCCCGTGAGCTGCAGCTCGGAGGAAGGAAAAAAAAAGAAAAATCCACACAGTGACTTGGTGTAGTAAAATGGGACACGCTTACAGCCCATGTAATTGTAAAGTACCGATTAATGGGAATAGTAAAGCTGGAGCGCTGCTTAACACGGAGCTTCTCATGAATGCTTTATAAAGGAGGATATCAGTGTCGTCATGTGAAAAAAAACCTTGTAGCTCCAATTCTGAACATCAGTGGAGTGATTACATTTTTTTTTTCCCACTCGCAGCAGTCAGTGCTGGTGAAACCCTTTCAGAGCTCCGCTGGGTGAACTGGAAGAGGAGGGCTGCCTCCTCTCAGATCCTGTAACGCTGAAGGTTTTCCAGTCAGCGACCATATTGCGCCTTTCAATTACAGATTGTGAGAACAATCTCGGGCTCGTGTTGGGATTCTTCTGGAGCGACTTCATGCCCCGGAGCTCTGTGGGAAAACTCCCCTCCAGTTTTTGTGATGATGTGTGCCGGGCTCTGGGACTCGTGTTGGAATGTCCTGAACCATCCATAACTATTAAAGGATGTGCTGACCCAGCAGCTGTGCTCCTCTCTCTCAGGGGGGGGGACAGGCTCACTGTTAAGTTTCCAAACGTACATTCCCTCTACTACCACAGCAACCGGCGCTTGTAGATTTACTGTTTATGGCCCGGCTCGGCTCGGCATCATCATCAACACTCCGCCGTGTCTGATGTGTGTTTGAAGCTGGGCAGGAGGGGAATACGTTTCAGTGCTTTTAAGTGTAAATTCAGGTCTGGTTGGAGCACCGTATGGAGGTGGGGACAGCCATATGGATAATAGAGCCGTCTAACCTGTGTCTGTCTACAGAGGTGGCCGAGGCACAGCAGGACGCAAGGTCAAACTCAGACCAGACATCAGCGGCGAGGGTCAGTTCTTTGGGCTCATAGAGCAGAAATCAGTCCTGACCCAGATAAGCCTCCCATGCTCAGCTTTGCATCAGCATCCTCCCAGAGAGAGAGAGAAGTTTTTTTTTTAAAAGCAGGAAACAGTTGTAAACAGTCATCAATATGAAATAAACTTTTACTGGAGATATTGATTTTTCTTTACCCTTTTTTGTCTCCACCCACACATGTCAGCCAGCGAGGCATGCTGCTTTTTCTCATCGGTGCTGATTTATTTATCCAGTCTGGCCGTTAATACCCTCATTTCATGTCTGCTCTCATTTCTGCTCCCAGTCTACATGAAACCAAGCTCACGAGTTATATTTGTACTCCTCCTGACGCCGAGCGGCTGCGAGCAATGTTCACGACAGCAGCCGCCCGACGCGCTCAGGCTGCGGCGTTTCTTCCTTTTCCCTTTGTGGCTTCGTGGGCCACGTTTTCCCGGGCTCAGCCGGCAGTAGAACCGGCTACACCACGCAGCAGCAGCAGCAGCAGCCTCTGTCACCTCGGGCCTCTCCACCCTCTGAGCCCAAAGGAAATAGAGTGACAAGGGAGGACAGGGCAGACAGAAATAGAGAAAGAGGGGAGCGAGATTGAAAAGAAACGAGGGATGACAGCAGGAATGAAAGATGACACTGAGAGGCATCCTGTCACTCCGTATCTATGTAGGTTTTTTTAATCTACACGTGTGAGCGTGTTTGCATGTGTGTGCGTGTGCATGAGTGTGATATGCCACATGCACAGAGAGGGCCCCAGCTCTGCACACACTCGGTGTGCGGTTGTGTAATGTCTGCATGAGTGGCATAAGTATGCATATTTATGCATACGTCCGAGTGGGTTTATGCCGCGTGTACTTGTGTGTGCCCGAGCGGGCGCCGTATCCGTGTTTGTGTATCTGTGTGAGGCAGAGATAAAGACATGAAGGAGGAAGGGCCGCCGTGGTGCTTATATGTCATCCGGCGCCGGAGGGGAAATGACTCCTCTCTGTCCCCGACCCGGGGAAGGCAGGAGGAGGAGCACGGCTGACTTCTTCTGCTTCTCTGCCTTTTTTTCTCACCCTCTCCTTCAGAAATGTAGCTAAAGCCTCAGTCACGGCCTCTCTGAGTCACACACACACTCGTACGCTCGCTCGCTCGCTGGAGTACATTTTGCATTTTCCTCCTGTTCCCTTCCTCTGCTCTTCTCTATCTACCTCGTGCTTCCACTTTCGCCCCCCTCCCACCTTCTTCTTCTGCCATTTTTTTCACCACCCCTGCAGCTAGATGTCAACTTGTGATTCTTCATTAACCCCTCGATCCACGCAAACACACACACACACATGCGCACAATCCCCCCCGCTCCGATCCCCTCTCAGGAAAACAGAAAACTAACTCGACAACAAACCAAGGCTTCTGATATTTCCTTCCCTCTGTTCAATTAAACATGGCCTCCATCTGCTTCTTTGTTTCGCTTCGGCTTCTCTTCTGCAATATTGACTATGGTTGTTCTTGTGATTGTTTCTTAAGACTGTGTTTTAACCTGTTATAACCACAGATGTACTGTACGTATTAACACTGGAGGAACATGTCACATGAGGGGTGTGTGTGTGTGTGTGTGTATGTGTGTGGCAGTAAGAGAGAGTGTGTGTTTGTGTGTGTGGTGGAGGGAGGATGGATTTGTTCTGCTTCAAGGTTCTGTGCCAAATCTTTTTTCAGAACATTCAATCTCTGTTCATGTGCCATACCGAGAAATTTATGAAATAAAAATAACGTTTTTTCACAAAAATCAAAGTGAGATCGGGGTGCTTCTTTTCTTACCGTACTGTAAGTCTATTCAAAGTGTCTATTAATAAGTATGTTCTCATCAGCTCATTAGTCTCATCGTCTTAAAATGAGCCGTCTGTATCTGCAGAGAGCGGCTCCAGTAGCCCTGACTCTAGATATGACCTTTTGCTTTTTGCAATTTTCCTATGCATGCTTGGAAGGAGAGGGTGAGGCGTTGGCAGTGTGTATTCATTTGGTTGCAATCTGCAGCTTCACTGCTAGGTGGCACTAGATCGTACACACTGGACCTTTAACTCGTGCCAACAAGACGGAAACAACACGAGGTCCACGTGTGCCAAACTACCAGAGCACGACAGCAGGTTGTTTTGAGTTTTGAGTGTGTGTGTGTGTGTGTGTGTGTGTGTGATTTCTTGACGTGCATGTGTTCTTCAGTGTTATTGTTCTTTTCTCTGAGCGCCTCCTCTTCCTTCAGTCAGCATCACTTTTTTCTCAGTGTGCCGCCGCAGTGTGTTGCAGAGAGAGTGTGTGTGTGTGTGTGTGTGTGTGTGTGTGTGTGTGTGTGTCTGCTTCTGAGGCATAATGTCAGTGTGTTAAAGCTGATTTGACACTGAGGCTGTGGACCGGCTGGCTGCAGGGTGTGTATCGTGACCTAAGAGGCTGACCTACGCCTGCGCCCCACGTCTGCCTGCGTGTGTGTGTGTGTGTGTGTGTGTGTGTTCATGTGTGTGCGTGTCTGTGTGCGTGTGTCGTTTCGTAGGATGTTGTTTAGCCTGCGGTGAACACTTAGCTCGTGCAGGCTGGGGGTTTGCCAAGAGGTCAGCTTCTGAATGCTACTGACTCAGGGTTACAATTACTGGCTTACCGTGTGTGTGTGTGTATACGTGTGTGTGTGTGGGTGCAGGATGGGGTTGTTGGGGTCGGTTAACACTGATTCACGCTGTCTTAACAGTAATTCTCCGGTAATGTTTGAGTTTTAGTCAACTCTTTTAATATCGCGGCTCTGCCGGTTAACTGCCTGTCGATCGACAGCGAAGGCATCGAGCTCTAAAAGTGTTGGTGAAGCGTCTTTCAGAGCCAATCGCAAAACTTTGCTGAAAACCTCCTGACAGCAGAGCATGACTAATGATAGGAAACATGTGTGTGTGTGTGTGTGTGTGTGTGTGTGTGTGTGTGTGTGCTCGCGCAAGCAGAGCTTAGTGTCCTTATTGGGACAATGTACGATATTATAAATGTTCCAGGTTGAAGCTGTTCAATAATGTAATCTGGAATGAAACATAATCAATGGCTCTCAGGCGGAGCTGTGCACACACGGCGTGTGCTGTGAGACTTATTCAAGACTTGACTGACTAAAGCAAAAACAAACAAATAAAAAAAAGTTGAATTAATCAAGGTTTTGAATATTTAATAGTCTGGCCTACAACTGACTCAAGGTCTCAGGTATAAGACTGATGCTGCGCCTCAGTTTGGATTAGATCACTTCTATGTGGAACACCGTGTACTTCCTGGCGTAGTGCGCTGATTTCAGCAGGGTGGTGTTGTCTCAGTTTGACTACAGCTGCAACATTTTACTGCTTCTTCTTCATCTTCTTTGCCAAGTTGCAACCGGGTGGAGCTTTAGCGCCAACATTTGATTGCCAAAATAAAAACATAAAACATGTGTGCTTCCCAGACCGCCGTGTTCACGATGGCGTCCGCAGAGGGCGGGAGGTGTCCGGCGTTCACAGGACACTGCATTTTGACATAACAGAGAGTGTGATCGCACTTTGTACTCAAAATAGTGTACGTGTGGAAGTGAATGGAGACGCAGCAAAAGAGAAAAACTACGGCCCTGCTTCATCAACACGAGTAAACTGGTGTTTGCATTGAGCATGAATATTGGCACCAGATTAAGTGACAATTTACCCAGTTTTAGTTTCGACATTTCACTCACAGCCTCAAATGTGACTTCACGGTGGCGCCAAATGAAAAGTCAAGAGGATAAAGACAAAGATATTATGATTCGTCCTCTGGGCAATGTGAATGTCTGAGCAATGGTCAAAGAATACACAGGTCTAGTAACGTAGTGGTTTAGGCGGCCGCCCCGTGTGTGGAGGCTACAGTCCTGGCTGCAGCTGGCCCCGGTTCGAATCCCACATCGGATGGCCATTTACTGCGTGTCACTCCCCCTCTCTCTGCTTCCTGTCTATCTTCAGCTGTCTTATCATTAAAGGCATAAAAGGACAAAAAAATCATCTTTAAAAAAAAGAATACACAGGTCTAGAGGAAAACATGAAAACTGGTGACTTGACTTGGACTTTCCCTTGAGGACATGACTTGTATTTGGCCTAAAGCCTGTCGACTTATATAACAATTTGGCTACTTCCTGTATAAAAATCGAGTCGTACTCTGATGCTAAATAATGTCTAAATTATAAAAAAGAAAATCCTAGGCACGTTGCCTCATCCTTTACTTGGTTACGTTGCCAATAAAATCTGTACAATAACAACAATACAAATGATCCTTCATGTATAAACTGTTTTACCTTTTTCCATTCTAACAGCTTTTCTAACCAGAAAGCATTTATTCTTTTTTTTTTATTTATTTCAAAGCTGGTAATCTTGCAATTTAGCTTTTTTTTCCCCTCTAAAAATTCAGTAAATTCTGTAATCAGATTATTGTAATCCAGTTACACATTATGTATTACTCCTCCAGCCTTTGTGTGGGTGTGTGCATAAGCAGCGGGGAAAAAAAAAAAAAAACTGAAAATGCAAACAAGCTCCTCGTCCTCTTTTGCATGATGTCTGCGCACAAATTTATATTAAAGCATTAAAGCGTGCAGGTTTGAATTGCATGAGCATCGTGCAATTTGTATTAGCATGTAAAAAAAAAATATAAAAAAGTGTGACATGTTTGCTGCATGGGTGTATGAGCTTCTGTGCACGGTGGGAGGTAAAATGCAGGAGCTTCCTCCTGCAGGAGGGTCGTGTTTGGAACTTCAAAATGCTGATGCGACACCTCTGTTCACATGCATGCTATCCAGGGTGCAGTCAACGGTCGCGCTGAATAGATTATGCAAAACCAGCCTAACAATTCTCATTTTCACTTCACCGACACTAGTATCTACATGACTCAAGGGTAGAGCAGCAAGTACGTACTTAAGTTTGGAACAGACTGCAGCGAGGCTGAAGCATGCAACTTAATCACAAGGCTCTATTTCTATCTCCGCGCTAGTTGGGTTAAAATAGTTGTGATTGAAGGTGGGAGGGGGCAGCAGGCAGGGGGAACTGTCAGGGAAAAAATAAAAGCTGGTGGATGGATGGAGATGGGGATCTGAGAAGAAGGAGGAGGAGGAGGAGGAGGAGGGGGAAGGGAGTCCTAACGATGAGCGGCAAACAAGTTTCCGTTTTCCGCCTCCCCCCCTCTCTCGTGAAAAGGCCAATTCTTTCAGTTGGCTGGAATCTAAGTGATTTCTCCCCCTGCTTCTTCCCCTTCTGGGGCCTGTCGCATGTCACTCTCCTCCTCGCTGCTTCTTCTGTTCCGGTGCTCACGCTGCGTTTGGTGTCGTCATCGTTGTTGTCGTCGGCGGTGCGGGTTTCACTCCCGGTAAAGGTGAAGCTTCATCTGGAGGTCAAGGCTGGTATTAGTCCTGCATGTTGAAGGTCACGAGCAGCAGAAAAAAAAAGGCGCCTCTGTCTTCTTTAATTCGGTCTCGCGTGATGAACGGTCCGTGTCACCCTTCCACAGCTTCACCCCCCCCACCCCCCAATCCGCTCTGCCTCTTCCACTCTCCCGTTCTGCAGTGATACAGTTGTAAAGTGTAACCTTGGAGACAGGGGCTAATCATCCATCCCATAGCTACCCTTTCAATCCTTCTCCCTCCACCTCGCTGCCTCTTTACGCCTCTCCTCCTCGCCTTCGCCTCCTCCTCTCCACCTTTCCCCCCCTCCTCTTCGCTGCAACAGGCTATTTAGGTATTTCATTGTTTTGTTTTTTTACAGTACTTTCTCAATTATCTACCTACCTCTTTACCTCCGTCCTCTCCCCCACACACCCCCTTATCCTCCCCTCTCTTTGTTTGTCCTGTAGAAGGACGTTTGTTTTCCTGTGGGGGTAGGGGGGGGAATCGACATCGAGAGATGAGTTATTGATTAGAAAGCAGGTTGCAGGGGAGAGGTAATGCGACTCGGAGAGGAAGAGAGAGAGTGAAGACAGGATGACACGTACAACCTCATGACACATCCTGCATACTGTATCAAGGCGGCATACCCATGCGTCGCGATGTGACATATGTGTGTACATGCTGGTACATGCACACGCGATTAAAGGTGACACTTGTGTGAAATTCGGATGTTTAATAGATTAAGGGATGCGTGGTTGTCCGTGGGGGCAGAAATCAACAAGCCGTCTATTTAACGAGACCTGACGATGAACCCTTTTTAGATGACCGTCTATTTAACGAGACCTGACGATGAACCCTTTTTAGATGACGAGATGAACAAACCACTCACTGGCCTGCAAACTGTAAATCATGACAGCTGTTCAAGAAATGCTGCTAAATCCTGCCAGTTTAAGAAGCATGTTCATGTGCTTGGGAGTTGATGTTCAGTTCAAACTCAAAATCCAGTGCTGCTTTCATCATATAAACCACTTTCCATAATTTTCTGATTTGTCCGACTCATAGCTGCCAGGAATCGACTCTCGGTGGATGTTCTCCAGGCTCAAATCTTCTTATGGGTTCACAAGATTCAGGGTAGCTTTCCACAGCTAGTCACGCTGGTCAAGCTGGGAGCTTTTCTCACAGTTCCTGAAAGGCCACGCACAGGGGACATCCATCCATTCCCTTCTGCTCATCCGGGGTCGGGTCAGGTGGCAGCAGGTTTAGCAGGGCGCTCCAGACGTCCCTTCTCACAGCTCCTCCTGGGGGATCTCGAAGCGTTCCCACTATAGATGGATGACATAGTCCCTCCAGCGGGTTCTGGGTCTGCCCCAGGGTCTCCTCCCAGTTGGACACCTCCAAAGGGAGGCGGCCAGGGGGCATCCGAAACAGATGTCCAAACCACCCCCAGACGTCTGAGCTCCTCACCCTGTCTGTTACGCTGACCACCCGGTGGAGATAGCTCATTTCAGCCACTTGTATGTGCAATCTCATTCTTCCGGTCACTACACAAAGCTCATGAGGGTTGTAACGTAGATGGACTGGAAGATCTCCCTCTTCCCCACAATGGTCTGGTACAACGTCCGCACTACTGCAGATGCCACACCAGTCCACCGGCCCATCTCACGCTCCTGAACGAGACCCCAAGATGCTTTAACTCCTTCACATGGGGCATCAACTCCCAACAGGGGACACTTATGACACATTTAACTGCTACGTTAAGCACACCGTAACGTAATGAAAAACACTTTGGGCCACGTGTGGCTCACATACAAGGGCAGGTATGACACAAGCAGGTTTTAGCAGTTAGACGGAGCAGAGAATCTGTCATCCCAGGAGAAGGTCAAAAAAATCCAGCAAACAACACAAGATGTAATTTATAACAAGGATTTACCCAGGGACACTATTTCATGCACAGCTATCCATGAAGAGATGTCTTTTTTTCCCTGAGAGCAAACATATGTTCAGTCAGACACCGGTGGAGGCATCAACGTAACACCAATCCACCAGCCAACGCGTGTGAGTGGAAAAAAAAGCAGCTCTTTACGGAGGTGCCAGAGCCTTCTGTGTGGTGCGCAGTGTTTGCAGCATGTCGACTTGTGATATGACGCTATCGCAGGCTCCAGTCTGGACCTCGCCATCGGGCTCATGTCCATCCACGCATCCGTTTCCATAGAGCTCCTTAAAATCCTGACACCCGACAGGACTCTGACTGAAGGAGACGAGAGAGCGTTTCAGCCGGGGCCGGATCGCAGCTTCGCTTTCTCGGATAATTATCTCCGATATTCAGCATTCCAGACTAGAGCAGAACAACCGGGAGACAATCTGTACAAACAAACATGATGCGATTATGAATGCATTATCATCCGGCAGACAGACAATCAACACGCAATGACTTGTCGCGCAAACCCCTGCAGAATTAAGAGTCCTCTCAGGTTTCTTACACATTGGAGATGAGTGACGTGCAAACAGAGGCTGCTCGTCGTACAGAGTGGAGTCAGCTTCGCCTCACCCCCTCCCACCCCCACCCTCATCCCCTCACTCTCCTCGCTCTGTGTCTCCTGGTTACATAAAGGTGCTGTGTATGCTTCCCCAAGGTGAATTGACTGGCTTGATGGTGCAACGCCGAGACGTGATTGTGCACTTGTAGTACATTTTAAAATCCGTGTACTCTGCAGTGTGTGTGTGTGTGTGTGTGTGTGTGTGTGCAACCTTCACTCGTGCACATGGTCACCACCACCACCACTCCCTCCCATCACTATGCTGCAGCGCTAAACGATTCAAGTAGTTGCAGTAATGACTTGAGGCAAGGAGGCAACGGGTGAGGTGAATCTCTCTCTCTCTCTCTCTCATCAACGTCTTCAATCCATCGATTAGCTACAGAGGAGTTCTGACAGGCAGCAGCCACTGCGGTCCTGCAGGATTGCCTGTGTGTGTGTGTGTGTGTGTGAACAACAGATAGGGATACAGACGGCAGACACAGGGGCAGAGCCTGCAGTCGTGCACACCTATGCGAGGGAGTGCGAGAGCCTTATTTACTCCACTACCTGGTTTATTGAGTCAGCCCCCTCAGTCAGGCTCTGATGCAGCTGCCTGCCCCCCCCCCCCTCTCAGCTCGTCTGCCTCTTAGCAAGTGTTTGTGTGCCCCCCCACCCCTCCATCCCTCCTTACCCTTGCACACTCTTGTGCATATGCAAACGCTGCCGAGCGTGCACGCCACCTCAGCGCCCACACACACACACACACACACACACTGGACCTGTTTACACATGGCAGCAGTGGTGCCTAATGAGACGACATTATTTATAGTCCAGTGTGACAGCAGCGGCCTCACCATTAGACTGATAATGAGTCACTGGGATATTGATGGATGCTTGTCTATATTGGTATTCACCAAGGAACCGGTGCCACTTTCTCCGGGTTGCCGTGGATACCAACGTTGCCTGCTAAATGACCCAATAATAATAATGATAACAATGACAGCACTATGTGGAGATTGAGTTTTAAAAACCACAGGGAGAAAGGGACGCCAGGGCCGGAGCGCGAGAGTAATGAGGATGGAAAGAGAGCGATACAAATGAAAAGAGGGGGAATAAAATGTGGGCGGGTGGAGCTGTGTCGGTGGTTTGGGTTAGGGGGGGAGAGGGGGGAGAAGAGGGGTGAGGGGGGGGGGAGAAAAACACACAATCGATGATCAGTGAAGTAGCATTAGCATTGTTCACACATCCCCAGCCCCGCATCCCCTCCACCCGACCAGCCCACCTCCCCACCACCACCACCACCACCACCGCCGCCGCCGCCGCCACCCCCCTCTTACTCTTGCGGCCTCTCTTTCTTTCTTGCTGCAGCGTTGCCATGGCGACCGAGAAATGTGGGAATACCTCTGTCCTTCAGAGAGAGAGAGAGAGAGAGAAGGAGGAGATGGAAGGGCGCGAGGAAGGAAGGAAGGAAGGAAGGAAGGAAGGAAGGAAGGAAGGAAGGACAAGGGAGGGAGCAGAGGGGGGTCGAGGAGCAGACATCGCTCAGCGTGGCTGAGCGCACGTTGAAGGAGCAGCTAAAGTCTGAAACGTTGTGATCTTAAACTCTCGTGTGCACACATAAACAAATGTGCGTCAGAGTCCGGGCGCCCCGCTAATGCATTCAGCTCCCTGCGCTGGCTCCAGTTCCATGAAAGAGAGTCAATGGAAGTGTTTTCAGTGTGCGCAGACACACACACACACACACACACATGCTGTCCAACACACACGTGATTGTGATCGCACACATGTTAATCAGTGGCCAGCCAGGCTCCCTATATGTATTTACCTGCTCTCTGTGTGTTGTGAGGCCACGGTTACTATGACAACCCATCCTCCAGACTGAAATAGTCTCGGTGCCTTTTGCTTTCCATTGCGTGGCATGTTTCCCTCACCTTGTTTACCCTAAATTCGCCCCTCCGCCCTGCCTCATTGTCCACCCATGCGAGCGAGTGGCGCCTTAGCGAAGCCGCTGAAGTGGCCTCCACCCTCCCCCCCCTCCCCCGTCTCCACTCCCCTCTGTACCCCCCCGCCAACTCCATCGCCTGCTCCCGTTGTCCCCCCCCCCCCCCAGTTCTCCCGCATCGCTCTCACCTTCCTGCCAACCTGCTGCAAAGATCCTCCTCAAATTCATTTTATTGGCAGCTAGCATTTCCATGGAAACATCTCGAAACCATGGCAACTATTTGAACGGAGCCAAACGCTTTCAAAACTGCTGCACTCGTCCCCTCGCTCTACCTCTTTTTTCTCCCTCGTGCTATCTTTACTCTCTCCTTTTTCTCCTCTTCGATATATTGTTGTCGCAGTCGACCTGTACGCGTGCACGTATGTTTGCGTGTCTCTGATACACTGCGTAATCAACTTTTCATGCATCCCAGCATGCCATTAGTGCACCTGTCTGTGCGTATCATTGTCCACACGCATGGATTCGAGCTTTGATTTGGTTTTTTGGCACGTGGCTGCGTGAGCCGATTGTCTTTAACCCATCAGTGTGTACGTGTCCGTGCATGTTGCATCCTCTCCTTGTGCACTCTCTGCAGGAACTAAACATGATTATGGGCGAGTGCCTAATGCCTAAGCCTCCTCTCCTCCTCCACTACTTACCTTGAGCTTGTCCTCTCGAGTGTTTCAGCGGCGTGCCTGTCTGTCAAACTTCTGACTCCTCCCCTGGGATGCAGCCTGATGATGTGAACCGGAGTAAGACTGAACTGACTGGCTTGCCTCGGAGTCCAGTGCACAGCAGCCCTCTCCTGACTGGGCCTGGCACTGCTGCAGCTACTGTGGACTCCACAAACGTCCAGCCAGACGAAGACCTCCACCCAGAAATGAAAAATTTGGTTTAATTTTAAAACTGCAGTGTGTAAGGTTAGTGCCTGTACCGAATGACATGTCATAGATTTGCACTGTTGTTGTTTTTAATAACTAGAACACCCAATGCACGCTCTCATCAAAGTCCTGCATCAAATCCTACTTTCATGAAAGTTATCATGTTTAGTTTAGAGAGTTGTAACAACAGTGACAGCTGTTTGTGATGCCATTCAGTCACAGGAAAGTTCTTTAATTCTTTAAATCTTTAATTTAAAGAGAATTTTAAGTGTGTTGTTCTGCCTGTAGTTGGGCCCAACCACTGACAGTATAAAGTATGGACAGCATATCCATGACGTCACCCACAGGTTTCTGAAGAGCCGTTTTGAAGCTTAAAAAGTTTTTCCGTTACGTTACGCAACACGATAAGGAACTCGTAGATTAATTCAGAAAAATCGACGCGTGTCTTGGACGTCTTTATTTCAGCCTACAGTAAAACACTGAGCTTAACGTTAACTGGTGAAATTATGCTCACTGGAACCACAGACACTATAAAATAAGGACGTCGTGTCCGTGGCATCACCCACAGGTTTCTGAAGAGATGTTTTGAAACAGTGTGTGGTGGCTCTGGCTCTAAAAATCTAAAAATGGGCAAATATTGGTGGACTTGAGGCTGAATGAATGAAGCCTGGTTGCTCAAACACGCCACCTGTGACCACACCCACCTGTCAATCAAAGCGTCCACGCTCTTAATCCTGCATAACTTTAAGCCTTAATATAATGTGAACATGTCTGGGATAAAATGAGGACGTCGTATCCGTGACATCACCCACAGGTTTCTGAAGAGATGTTTTGAAACAGTGTGTGGTGGCTCTGGCTCTAAAAATCTAAAAATGAGCAAAGACGCGTTTTTTTGGTGGACTTGAGGCTGACTGAATGAAGCCCGGTTGCTCAAACAAGCCATCTGCAATAACACCCACCTGTCAATCAAAGCGTCCACGCTCTTAACCCTGCATAACTTTAAGCCTTAATATAATGTGAACAGGTGAGTTGTATATAAATTCACCCTCAGTACAGTTGTCATGAACGGGGAAATTAGCTACAGAGACCAAAACTGTTTTTTGTACCAGGCTGTAAACATGTTTATTTCTGCTTTTAACATGGGGACTTATGGAGACTGACTCACTTCTGGAGCCAGCCTCAGGTGGACGTTAGAGGAACTGCAGCTTTTGGCACTTTTGCATACAGTAGGCTTCGCTTCACAGCCACGGAGGATGGCGCTTGAGCCCAACTGATGTTTTTGATGTCAGTACACACTTTGCCCGTGGAAAGACGTCGTGTTGGAGTTGACGCTGAAACCGACTTCTTATTTGGATCTGTGAACCAAACGCACCTTAAAAGGCTGAAGGAGCAGCAACCAAAGGCGTAGTTCCTCTGACTGTCGAGTCCAACATATTCTCTGCCTCATTAAGAACTCTGATGGATGACACAGGTATAGGATGAAAGGCCACAAACACCGACACCGTGAAGCTCTCTGTAGCCTGACTGGACTCCATGACTACAGTGAGCTTGATCTAAGCGCTCTTAAAAGTTTATTTTTATTCCTTGAGCTGCATATCAGAGTGGTTTCTTTAACACACGGAGCTTTGAATGTGACAGTGCTGACTGAGACAAGAAATGCAACCAACAAACGCTTTGTGTGACTTCTCTCGCGTGCCAAAACGAGGGAGAAAAGTGCCATAACTGTGAAATTTAATCTGTCCTATTTTAGATCCGTCTGTAATAATTGATATCTCACCACAGCACGGATGTGACAGTCGGCTTTGATTTTATCTGAAAGATCTAATTGTAAGGCTGTGGTCATACAAGCACGGGGAAACTAATAACATCACTCTCAGTGCGAAACTAGGGAAGATAAAATAACTCCCGTCCTTAATGATAAAGGAGGAAGTGCAGATATCTCCGCGACGCTTTAATGTGGAGCTGCCCTTATTGTCTTCATCAAAAGACAGTAAGCCATGAAACATACTGCACATAAAGCATTAATCACTATTCTGTTTGAATCTCAGCCTTGTGTTATCTTTCTTTCCCGCTTCCTCTTTCAGTCTTTATTTCTTTTTCTTGAGCAAGTAAAGTGAAATTACCGTAATTGTTTTAATGAAAAGACCTCAAGGCTTTTTTTTTTTTTTTTTTTTGAGTGCAAGGCTGTCTCCAAAATCAGAGGAAGCAGGAAGGAAAGAAAAAACGCACGGCAACAGCAGAAAAATAAAACAAATAGTGAGGGGGGGGAAAAAACAGAAAAACAATACCCTAAAATAATAATACTATTACTAAACATAATTCAGATGAAAGCACTGCCATATACACAAGTCTATTCCCCAAAGACCTGCTCAGGATTTGCTCAGTGGGAGAAAAAAACAATTACAGTGGCATGAAATGAATAAAAGGTATATTCAGTTATCTGAGTCCTTTGAAGATGGGTGAGGACGAGTAAGCAAATCTAATTCAACAGCGCTGCAGAGGAGCCTGTGAGGGGGGAAAAAACACCCTAAAATGCAGAGATTAGTCGGTAGTACTGCCAATTTCGTCTTCTCTGGAGAGTGTGTCTGTGTTTCAGTGTGTGTGTGTGTGTGATCGTAATGTAGACCAATCCGGCCTGTGACAGACCGAGGAGACAAACTTCCAACGGCTGCAGGATTCCTGGGAGTTAATGACGAGGAGCCAGCAGAGGTGAGGACATTATGATCAAACGCACGCAGGGAGAACAAAATGAACACCTTCGGAGGGGGCTGACAAAATAACAGGAGGACCCTAACAATATGTGAAGATCAAGCAGCTAATAAGGAGCACCTTTCTTTTTTTTTATGCTGCGTTCAGAGCTCCTGTGAAGCTTTCCTGCGGTTTCTTGGACTCGGTGTGTTTGGATCTCTGAGCTCCTTTCAAGAGGGGAAAACCTCGACTTATGAGGGATGAGCAGGGGAAAATATTCAGCTCAATGATGTTCAGATCTGCAGGTTGAGACCGAGAGGCCGGTGCTGTTTGTGAGTTTTTGCTCTCTGAATCATTTCTTTTTTCTCGGGAAGAACAGATGAAAAATATTTTCCGCAGTATCCTGCAGTGTGTCCTCCGACAGAGAGTCGGGCCCTCTAAGTTGTTACAGTGAAACAAAGTGCCAGGAACTATTTATCACCTCCTTTTCTTTTTTTTTCAGTGCGATCGATGAACAGCAGTGTTTTTGTCTGGTGCCCGGTCGGATGATGAAGCGTCCCTCAATCGACACCACCAGGCATGCTCCAAATGTGTTCATTTGAATCGACTCGGGTCGTGTTTGGAGTCGTACCTGTCACTCTGAGTGGCAGAAACTAGATGTTTCAACCATTCATCCGCCTGAACTTCACCAATTATCTTTCAAGAACCTTTAAAAACAGTAAAGATGAAAAAATGGCACTTAAATATGAAACTATCTTAGATGTTTTCTCTAAAAATTATGCATTTGCTTACAATCTAAGACTTTTGGGGTCCACATATCGTCCTGCAACATTCATGTAATCAAAACTAAGTGATCTGTGTTGACACCTTCTCAGTTACTCAGCTGTAGTTTTTGACATAATCCTCCCAGAAAACAAGAGACAGCAGTCACACGCCTGCATCATGGGGGTGGAGATGTGTCAGCAAGCAGCATCTATATTTGTTTACAACCTGCAGAGGTGTGCACAGGTCCCGTGTGACGCCTGCTCATTATTATTTTTTTTGCAAATTATCCATTAACTCAAGCTATACCATTATAACGACTTATCCGTTACTGCTCGCTAAGTATTTGTCATAAAAACTCGTTATAAAGTGAACACGAGGTCTAAACAGTTCCCTAAAAGTAACAGCTGAACATTTGAAATAGTTATCTCAGAGAAATTAAATCACTTTTTCCCGTTAGTTGAGCTTCTTCACACTCTATCCACGTAACTCGTGCTGACTGCAGAAGCCCCCTGGTTTGGGAATCACTGGCGTGCAGAGTTTGTCTTACACATGATGGTCTTGCTGACTGCACTTCAATCCGCATTAGGATGCAAACAACAAAGACTCCGTGATGATATATGATGTCGGACTGGCTCGCGCTATATTTACAAAGTCTGCGGCCGTGTGCGTCTCGTGGAGTGTGAGCGACATCGTGATGGAGCTGTGTTTGCACCCGAGGCTGCATCTGCCATTTGAAATGGCCTCATAGTCCTTGTCTGTTACATGAGCATGCAGATCAATCATTAGATATAATGCCAGTACACGACTGTTACAGATCCACCATCATGTCTCACAGCTGACAACTGATACTGGAGGCGAGGCTGTTGCTTTCTCTTAATTTAAAGAGAAAACCAAGATTTTCGCCATGTTTTTCCTCCGTTCCTAAGATTTAAAAAGATAAATGTGTCCGAGATTTTGCTTCTCATTGACAGGTTAATTATGTAGTCGTTTCTAGGCTGTAGTTTTGCACCATGCAGCATCATTTTAAGTGTCTGCCTTAACCACGTTTGGCGTTATCAGTGCAGCGTGTCCGTGCTTTGCATATGTTTGCTCTTGATTTTCCAGACTGTTATTCCTTTCACACTACACAGATGGATTCACATACACAATATGTGGCTCATTTGTGTGTGCCAACACATTAAACACCTACACACATATGCATGCGTGTGTGTGTGTGCACCCACACATGTTACTTATGAGAACCTTCTGTCGGCTATATTTATTCCCTAAACCCGTTTTCTCTCAACGCTACATAGCAACCTTAAACTACGACGGGTTAAACTTCTACAATCCTCACAGTCTTCTCCACCTTTCTCTATCATGTTAATCAATGCTCAGCATCATTTCTAATTCAGCAGATATGTTCATTACAGTGAGAGCAATCAATACACTGGATAAGACGTGGCTTTGAGAGCAGCCTGTTTAAGGCTGTGCTGGGGAGCACTGAGAATTAAGAGCTCATCCTCCAATCAACTGCTGATACTTTGACTAATCAGACATGTTAGCAGGAGGTGTTGTACTGGTTTGTCACCAGTCTGTCTTATGTTTTATGACCTCAGGATTTATGACCACCATGGCTGTGAAGCAAAGTGTCGAAAACTGCAGTTCCTCTTGTCGTCCACTTGAGGCTGGCTGCAGAAGTGAGTCAGTCTCCATAAGTCCCCATGTTTAAAACTTCACAGCAGAAATAAACATGTTTACAGCCTGGTACAAAAAACAGTTTTGGTCTCTGTAGCTAATTTCCCCGTTCATGACAACTGTACTGAGGGTGAATTTATATACAACTCACCTGTTCACATTATATTAAGGCTTAAAGTTATGCAGGGTTAAGAGCGGGGACGCTTTGGTCTCAGGTCTGCCGATGATCCACGTCTTTGTGGATTTTTAGGGCTTTTAGCGAGAGACGACCTGCAACATGGGAGTCCTCGTTCCATGTGAGTCTTTTCGTCAGAATTTTGTACTAAAAAGACTAAGACACTGGAAGAAACCAACATGATCTGAGTAACTCACCTACTTTTCAAAAGGGATCTCAGCATGTGTGTGTTTGTTTAAGACAGACTTGAACTTTAAGATTAATTTCTACAGCTCCAGGTGGTAATGGTCTAAGGAATGTCGACTTTTTTCAGTATCTGCAGAGAAACGATGGAAGTTTCTGAAATTGATTCTCTGGGTTTTGCTCATTGGTGTAAGATGGACAGTGGCATTGTACTGGACTGTTATAATGAAGAGGGATCTAATGCAGGAGGCAAAGCTGTGGATTTACTCACAGAGATACTTCCCATCTCCCACCTTTGGTCATGAGCTCCGAGTGGAGATCAAAACAACATCATGGATACAAGTGGCTAAAATTAGTTGCCATCCTCGGGGGTGCAGGCTCTTCCTTAGAGACATTTGGAGTTCACACAGCAACACAGCGAAGGACCTCTGACGTGAAAAGAGTGAACTGTGATCCTGCATGCCTCGCTATGCAGATTTTCTGGTTTAAGTCCAAATGTGTGGAGCCTCCAGAGAAAACTGAGGATACACTAGAGGGATTATGTGTCACCTCTGCCCTGAGAATGCCTTGGGATACACCAAGAACACCACGAGTTGGAGGACGTGGCTGAGGGAGAAGGACGTCTGGGCTAAATTGCTTAGCCTACATCCCTCGTGACTTGGATCGTGCTAAGTGGCAGGAAAATGGATGATATACTGCAGAAAATGATGGAAAGTTCAAGTTCTCATCTCAGGTTTTGTATGTTTAAATATGCAAATGAGACATTAGCTCATTAAGAATGGACACACGTGCACATTCCATACAAACCAAGTCCAAAGTTCTTGATTTATTATTAAAGTCAAAGGGTTTTTACAGGGGGGATTTTGGATATCTCTTTTTATAACTCCATAAATTGGAAAATACTGTCAACAGCCATAAAAAAAATCAATTTTCACCATGTTTTTTAGGAATAAAACGTTATATAGCCCAGGCTATGAAAGATATATGAACAAAGCATTCTTCAGAATATGGATGGGAATAAAACCTGAAGTGCTCATGGAGTGGAGGTTTTTGGTTCAGAGTCTGGGGGGAAAAATGGTTTATAAATACATATAGTTTGCAAGACACTACAGATAAAGAAGACAATTTCCTTACCCACCAGGAAACTTATTTTAGTCGATCACTTACAACAAGATTCCTGAAATTTGAAAGCTTAAATTTGAAAGCGAGGCATTATCTGATGCTAACTTTTTGTGAAATCGACAAATGCAGTAAAATAAACACCCCAGAGGTCCAGTGTGTAAGATTTAGGAGTGTTTATTGGCAGCAATGGAATACAGTATTCATTAGTATGCTTCCATTAGTGTGCAATCACCTAAAAAAATATCTACAGTGAGAAGTTGAACGGCCATTTATCTAGACGTGGCCTTTTGCTTTTATTGAGTTTTTCCTACATGTTTGGACAGAGAGGCTGAGGTGTGAGAGAGTGTAGGTGCCACTAAATCCTACACACTGGACCTTAAATGTGTATTTGGAGCATTTTCTGTCTTTCAAATAGCCTGAGAGAAGTTACGGAGGCAAAATCTAGAAAAAACTATGTTTTTACCTGCAGTGTTTTATTTTGAAAATGTTTCATAGATTGTTGAATTCGACTAAGATTTGTTTGTTTTTTTGTTGTATACAAAAGATTTCTCTGTCGAGACCATTTATTTGCCCAGTTTTGGAACTTTGTATTTGCAAAACACTGACTTTGTCCCTCCATGTCCTCCTAATCCTCATGGTCCTCACTAAAAAAACAGGCCCAGCCATATGGGCTGAAATATGTGTCACCAGAAACTGAATGTGAATCATTTATATTTGAATTTGAATTGTTCAATTTGAATCGTTGCATTGAAAAACTGAATCTGAATTGAATTTATTAGTTTGGAACTGAACATTCAGTTCTCAAAATTCAATTTCAATTTTCTGTGACAAACATCCGTAAAAAAATAAAAGCAGCAGTAGTTGCCGTGGCATGTCCGTGGCAGCTGTGCCACACAGCGGCAGCGGTTGAGAGATGAATTAAGAAAACCTCACAAATCAATGCAGAAATCACGTAATGGAAATGCGTCTAATACAACTCTGACGACTGTTTTATATAAAAAAAGAATAAAAACTAATTCCCATACCAGCAGCAGTTGCCGTGGGGTTAGATTGGCCGAAGAGGCGTCCTGTGTATCTGCACTCGATTGCTCTGCCTCAACTACCCAGATGTTTGTCACAGGAAACTGAATTTGAATTGTGAGAACTGAATGTTCAGTCCCAGACTTATAAATTAAATTTCAAGTTACAATTCAGATTCAGTTTTTTTAATGCAATGATTCAAATTCAAATATAAATGATTCAAATTCAGTTTTTGATGGCACATATTTCAGCCCATACTTCCTTCCATACATACAAAAGCTCAACAACAACAACAGCAGCAGCAGCAGCAGCAGCAGAGCCGCCCTGTGCGTGGACAGAGCTGTCCGGTTCTGTCATGAAGTTGTCGTCGCTGTGAAATGTGAGGGCAGCTCCCTCCTTTAACGCCTCCACCCCTCCAGATACATTGTGCTCATTATATGGGTCGTGAGCTCGAGGAGGGTTTGGGCTCTTTAATCAATGAACGCGATGACATGGGGTATAAGTCACACTGCTATTCAATAGAGCATACCATGGCAACCAAAAAAAAAAAAACAACAGCAACAGAAGATGAAGACAAAACGTCCATGTGGGCATGAGTGTGGAGTACAGGACGGTGGATAGACATAGGTGGAAGGTCCTATATGACATGTGTGTGTTCTCCCTGTTTCATTTAGGTCTTATACTGTAATTACATGGATGAGACTCACTGCAAGGTTCTTTCCCTCCAGTGCTCTTCCTCTCTCTCTCCAAGTCTGTGATTTCATGTATAATTACTTGCATAATTATAGCTCCATCCATCCTACTGTTTCAGGAGGTCTGTTTCTGTCTCTCTGCTATCTCTTGTCTTTTTTTTCTTCTTCTTCTTCTTGAACACACACACACACACACACACACACACATGTGCTTGCACCCTACTGATTCTGCCTCCCTTTCGCCTCGTGGTGAGACTCGTCTTGTCACTCTCTTTTGTCTTTGTCTTTGTCTGAGGCCAGGGCCTGTTCTAATATTGGAAAGACGAGCAGAGCAGATACAGTGTGTGTGTGTGTGTGTGTGTGTGTGCATGAGGAAGCTGGTGGTTCACTCCTGCGCTGCCATGTTTCCTCATTAATTATACATTCAGACATCACAAACTTTAAAAAATAAAAAGCCTTAAGGTGTGTCACAGGGAATGAAGGAGAAACAAAACGCTGTTTTTTTTTCTGCTTTCTGAAACTGTGTGAGAACACACACACACACACACACACACACACACACACACACACACACACACACCCTGACAGTAAGCACTGTAAACCTGCACATTCTCATGTTTTCAAAGTTCCGCAAGGCTCGCGGATGATGCCGGTAGATACAATTAGTTTGATTGCTTAGCAACTGAACGTCACTTTTTTTGAGAGAGGGAGCAGAGAGGGTGAGAGCTCGGGCGGAGTGTCGAGGTTACGCGCCGTCTTTCTCAAGAATCTGTTTTTCCCCAAAACTTCCATGCAGAAGTAGCACGCCCGGCGCTGCTTTCATGTGTCAATCAGCGGAGTAACACACCACACTGTGTCTCGGGTTAACTGACAATAAGATTATATCAACAGCACACATAATCCACACACACACACACACACTTGCAGAGTAATTTACTGCTCGACAGGGTTCAAAATTTAAGCTTTGTGCTGCACTGCAGGTCTACTGTGCAACCAATCGTGGCCTACTTTCAGGTATCTGGAGGATTTTCCCTGCTTTATCTGGGCATTTATGCCCTCACCCTATTTCAGCTCATCTTTAACAACGCGCTGCAATGTAAAGGACGGAGGAAATCTATTGTGCTCAGAAGTGCTGAACGTTTCGAGCCGGGTGCCAGGAGTCAGGATTAGGTTGGCAGGTTTGGAGCTTCAGCATTAGTTCTTAATAACCTGTCACTAATGATGGTCAGTCGCTGGTCTTTGTCACTATGCTCTTACACCCTCTGCTGGAGAGACAGGAGACCAGGAGACCTGATGCAGTCAAGTGCTAGGACAAGACCTGGAGATTAAAGTACCCCCACATCTCCAGAGGAGGGTGGTGTATTTATTCTGCAGCAGGCAACTCCACAAACAAGCCATGTGATGTGTTCGATATGAACGTCTGCTTTCTGTCAGATGGTGGAGTTATGGGTTGGTGTGTGTGTGTGTGTGTGTGAGGGAAGGCGGGGTCACTTGGGACGCCGGGTCTGGGTTGCAGCACATCGGTGAGGCTTTAATTTGGTGTGCGAGGCGAGGCGAGGCGAGCTGCGGCGCACTCTCCCAGCAGAGACGGTGCTGTGTTTGTTTTGCGGGTGTGTAAATTAGCGGTAATTCGTTTGCTCAGTAATGACGTGGGAGAGCTAATTAGGGCAGTGTTGATGGGTGCATTAATTAGTCTCTAGTGTGTGATGCTAATGAGACCCTGATTCGGAGTGTGTGTTTGTGTTTGCATGTGTATGAGTGTAAGTCATGTATCTGTAAAGGGGCCTTGCACTATAGGTCATGCCATGAGGAATGTAGTAAGATAACATGTGGGAGTGTGTGTGTGTGTGTGTGTGTGTGTGCCTGAAGGATGCAGCAGGTCTACATCGATGTGTGAGAACACCTTTTCTCTCTCCTGGTGGCTCCATAATGTCGGCCATGCCTGGCTGCATAGTGATCCCTCCATTCAACCGTCACGGGCCCCGACGGGGGCCCCCGTGCTCACGCATCGTACACACACCGCGAGAAAGCAGAGGTGTGTGCACCGGGGTCTGTCACACTGCAGAGGTTTTTTTTTTTCCGGCGCTTACAGCTGCATTACAATCATAAATTCATTCCCAACCTATAAAAACGTCCTGCACACACAGAAAGAAAAACACACAACACAGGGAGGCGTAATGGATGAAAGGCTGTTTTATAAGTGTGTTCAGTGACAGGTCCACTCCACAGATAAGAAGGATCCATCTGTGTGTGGTCACAGCAGGGGTGGGTGGGTGGGTGGGGGCTACTACACTGTGGCTTCTCTCAGTCAAGATGTGACAAGGTGGCAGCTTGCTGTAAGAATTTATGGTACATTACTGATGTGGCATTCGTCATAGCGGCGGTGAAAAGCAAGCGTCTAGGAGAAAGAAGGAAGGGAGGGGAGGGGGGTATTGGGATTGGCTTTAGAGCCTCACCAGTGATCTATTCTAATCATATTTATTCATGACCATCCCGTTATACATAATCCATTACTATTCCTGTTCAACTGTGTCCTCTGCTGTTTCGTGCTGTCGCTCATTTCTTCGCCTCCTCTCCTTTCTCTTGTACAGCTGCGGAGAAAAAGAGAAAATCAGCATACGAGAGGCCGGGAGATCATCCCGTTTAAAAAGCAAACTACAGCACTCCGAGTCAGAAACTTTAACTGACAAACACAAATAGGGTGATTTATTTTTAGAGCGAGCGGTTACTGGCGTTTCGCAACAATAGATCAGTCAAGATGGAGATTTGTCATGCTGAGCTTTATTGAAGACTCTCAGAGAGAGAGAGAGAGTCAGGCCATGCTCACGCTCACTACTTTGAAAGTGCGGGATTATGGGACGCGAAGTTCAGGCGGCGTTACCTCGAACCTCCAGCTTGCACTCCACCTCGTCTTCCCCGAGATCGTTGATGGCCTTGCAGGAGTATCTGCCTCCGTCAAACAGGCTTGGCTTGCGGATATTCAGAGTCAACACGCCCTGTTTGTTCTGTATCAGATACTTGGGGTTTTCACCGATGATCATGTTGTTCTTCATCCAAATGATCCTTGGCTAAGGAACAGTGTGTTGAAGGAGACGGAGGAGGAGGAGGAGGCGAATTTGGCGGGATGGAGAGGAGGAGGGAGCGTATAAACACAGCGAGGGGTGTTGGGAGGGAAGCAGAGCAAAGAGGGGAGGGAAGGAAGAAGGAAGAGGTGAAATTAGGTCAACATTTCGGTTTGACAAATCTTTGCCGATTCAGAGGGATAAAAAAAAAAAAGGGGTGTTCAAAGTCTGCTCCACCTCTTGTTCTAGCTTCAAACATAAAAATATACTCCTCCTGCAAACACATCAAAATCCTCTCTGACTGTTTGACACTTAAAATGTATGAAATCTGAGGCGTACCCTTGCAGCAAATCTATCAGGAGCAATGTAATGTGTAGTTTGCTTATTTGCAAGATGCAGTAGGACGCTACCGACATACCGCAGGTTTCTGTACTAATCACTATGGCAGGAATTATCTCCAATCAAAGGCTTAACCAATGATTCATGAGTACGGACCACACCATTAACTGAGACGTGAATAAATGTAGTGACTGGTGGATGGCGGCCCCGGTGTAAGGAAGGCTCTAGGTTTTCTTCTGTGCTCAGCAGGACAACTGACCACTGCACAGGTCTTGAACGTCGGAGCTCGGGGTGGCTGGCAGACCGTGATCTTGGCCGGTGGTTGTTTGATAAGGACGGAGTGAGAGTGAGAATAATGTGGAGAGATTCTGGACCATGCAACTGGACTCAGTCTCCCAAGAGAGTCGGACGGGGAGGCACCTTGGGGATTTTAGATTGCACGCGATATGCCGAGAGACGTATGTGTGAATTTAGTTTGAAACAAAACCTGGAAGTAGATCGCTGATCTGGTTGAAGGTCTTATTTAGCAAAAAAAAAAAACAAGGTACTCTTAGAAAATGTCACTCAGGTATGGCGAGATGGAGAATCTGTTGGATGTAGAGGTAAACTCAGTGCTGCAGGGGATCAAAGAATCCAGCAGCATCATTGATTCTGGTATGTAGATGAGGAAAGTGTCTTGAGGATAGAGCGTTCATGCAGCAGCTTGACATCCAAGAAAGGGAGCCAGCATTTACAGTCAGCTGCAGATATGTGTGTTTAACACAAAGAATGAATTGACAACCACGTAAGAGGGCGCAGGAATTATTGCGCTCAATTTCTCGGGCCTTAGTTAAGAATATTGATGGTTGTTGGAACGAGAATTGACATTTGATCGTTATTTCTCTCATGGTGGTTGCACAATAATGACAAAGGAGTATAGTGCTATAGTGGCGATACTGCGAGAAATCAGCAGCTTGATCATTAGAGAACTATTTTGTGCATTAAACCGACCTGGAAGTTGATGAGCGGGATAGAAAGCAATGGTACTAGGATCAGATGCAAGTTGTTGGAGGATACAGGGGTATTGATCTCAGCTCTTTTGTATTTGGGAACTAACAGGGAGTAAATGGTAATCTGAGTGTGCCTTCTACCCAAGTGTGCCTTCTGAGATTATATTAGCTAAACAGCCATGGATTTGGTTCCCTGGTGGTTTCCCATGTCCCATGTGGATGGCTGGCAAAGTCGACAGCCTGGATGATCTTTGGTGACGATGTGGAGGATTGGTGGAGTGGATCTTCTGGAGCTGGGTATAAAAAGCTGGGCTTGCAGATAACACTTCAGCTTGGAGACCATTAGCTAGAAGGTGAGTTAAAGTCTTGAAAGATTTGGAGCTCGAGTTTGTTGCAGAAAAGATGCTGAGATGCAGATTTGGACATTGTGAGGTTTTGTGTCTGATGGTAAGCGGAGTGTTTTAAGGTGTGGTCAACATATATATATATATATATATATATATAAAAATACCTTGGGGAAGCCGCGGACAGCACAGCTGATGGCAGCAGCGTAACCTGCAACAACACTTCTGTCCACCAGCCGCGCTGTGAACTTGGGGGAACTGCTGACATCCATCTCTTTGTAGGGTGGAGGTTTATAGGTCAAATCTGGACAAGTGGAGTAGAGTTACATGTCTCAATTTATTATCACACTTTGAGGTTTGAGTCAGTATCTTGTGATAAATGATCCAGTTATCTCAGGATAACAAATGAAATTAACTGATTATCACGAGAAAACACATGAATGCATGACCAACATTTTTATCTTTAGAGGCATGTGAGGTTGTAATAATACAGAATTTGATCCCCAACCATTTTACCCAATGATGGGCTAAGATCAAATATCACATTTGGTAGTAAATATGTATTTATTTTAACTTGCAGTATATTTATCTGCTAAATTTGGGTATCCACTGAGAGTGATGGAAATCTGTGAGTAGTATTTTTTAAGAAAACAATCAATGATTCGTCTTTTTGTCTCCTGAAAATGATGCGTGTTATATCTCAGCTCGTTTGTGTCGTTTTTTAAAAATCGAATCTGTTTGAGGATTGTGTGAAAGATGAAACGTAGTAACCAACTGTTATCTCTTTCAGCCACTCTGGGATTGTTCCACCTGTAATATTCACACCAAAACCTGTCAAAGCGGGAAATTGTTTCAGTTTGGAGATTATACCGTTTGAATTATCGAGACTAGAGACCGACTTTTTGTTTCACCGTGATGTCAGGTGGGTACTATGATCGACACAATCCTCACAGTTTTACGGGCCAGACCTGCTGCTTGGAACACAAAGGAGATTGGCTGGTTTGCTGCCAGATTTTCTAGTAGAGTAAGTAAATGCAACAACACAACAACAACAGTGGCAGCATTTGGCTGGTGGCAGGTGTTAATTTCCCAGCCTGGTTGCTTTCATAATGCACGGCCAGTATTAAACGTTATTTAACACTCTGTCAAAGAATATTTCTGTTTAGCATAATCAGTGTGAATTAATTTTCCTGTAAATTATGTTCAAGTAATTAATCACAGCCAACGATTAAGCACAAGTAGTTGTTACTGTATCCTATGTTTAAAAATCACATTACAGTTTTAGTCGTATTTGCATGTATAATGTCGAGAATTCCCACTGCCTTCCACTTTTCTGTATTACATACACAAAGCTCACTTTATGTCTTCCAGCCTCAGCGTGCGTCCGATTTGTTCCTTGGCATCAAAAGCAATACTATCGTCGCTCTGCAGGGATTTCATTACCTGTTTTGGTAATGACGGCCGTGTTCTTGCTGACGCCGGGCTCGTCGCTGAGGCCGCAGATGTTTTCGCTGAACACTCGGAAGGAATACTCGTTCCCCATGACCAGGTCAGACACAGTGCAGCTGGGCCTGCGGTTGTGCTCATAGACCGTGAACCACTCCTGATGCCGAGAGAGACAGAAAAAGAGGGAGGATAGAAAGAGAGGAAGAAGAGAAGCAGAGGTTCAAAGAGGCTTATAGCCGAGGTTGAGATCTCTATAAGCTGAAGAATCTCCTCTCCCCAGCATCCATGTTCTTCTAGTCCAACTTCCTGTCGATTCATACACCATAATGACCATGACGGTATAGCGAGGCTTTGCGGTTACGTGACAAATCTCCCAGCTGCCATGCTTGGAGCCATCATGAACGCTTATATGGATGCTGGAGAAGAGCAATGTGGTCCGACGTGCCAATCTTGTCTTCCCTGCATATTTGTAACAATCAGGTGCAAAACCAATACTTTAGCTCAACGGCTTTAAAGGTCCATCCTGTAAATGAATACCCCTCATCTCGCCCATGCCGTTTCAAGCATGAAGGAGAAACTACAGCGACAGTGAAATGCAAAAACATCTGTGTGACCTTGTGCATCAGTAACTTATGATTGTTCTCTTGCAAATGCAAAATGGAGAAACAAGTTGTGCGGTGCAGAGCCAAAGATTAGGCTGCTTACATAAATCTAAACTGGAACCAACCTACAGCAACAATGTGAATTCTACACAGAGTTAAGAATGAGGCAGCCTTGCATAGCCAGGACTATCTCCACACAGCACTGAAGAAAGGTCTGGCTCAATCACGATCATCTCAGGGAGGCCCTCTTTGCAAAATTGCATTGCAGGTGAAACATTTGCATGTGGAGAGGCGACCCCGAGCATTAAAATGGTGAAATCCTGCAAAAGAAAAGGTAGCAGCCGTTTGTATTGTCAGCAAACAGATCAGAGTTGGTAACGTGCCATTTTCAGCGTGTAGGTTGCCAGCTAGTTGTTAGCTTCTACTTGATATATTAGTTAGTTGCGTTGACAAGACCACATAAACTTTACAAGCAGGTCTTGACCTGAAATTCATTGACTGGCACAATCTGCTGTTCACAGCCATCACTCTAATATGGCTGCCACGTTTCTTCGTACCTTAGTTTTCATGTCAGCCTTCAGTATGGTGTAGCCGATAATCTCACAGTTGCCGTCATCTTTGGGCGGCTTCCACTCCAGCGCGGCGTTGAAACCCCAGACTTCTGTAACATGCACTGCGATGGGAGGGCCGGGCTTTTCTGTCAGAGATAGACAGGCTCGTTAGACAATTATGAGCAGGGATGCATAGAGCTTGGAGAGGAAAGGGGGAAAAGAGTGATAACTAACTCTCTTCCCCGCATGGGTAGGAAAGCTTTGAGAGAGGTAGATTGATAAACAGATCTGGAGCGGGGAAGGTCCCACGGAGAAAAAAGAAATCAACACTTGCAGCGGTGGAGATTTGGCAAGATTGACAGATTAGTAGAGTAAAAGACAAAGGTTCAAGGGAAGGCGGTGATAGCTGCATACATTACAGGAAAAACTGTGCTGGCATAGAACTGACAAACTGAGAAATAGTATGCTTTGCTTGCCTGGATTGCAGAGCAGAAGAATGCAGTGTGTTTTTCATCGATCTTTCCGTGTGGCCCGCGCTACACACAGCACACTACAGAAATACTGTACAACACAGTAATGCATTTGTCATTAATCTCGCCCTGCGTGCTCTCCTCTGTGGAGTACAGTACAAACAGTGAGCAGCGCTGCTGTTTTCCACCCGTTAATCCTTCCTGTACTGTCTCCTGGTGACACATCAGCTGAGAGAGTATAGGGGAGGTCTGATCAGAGGAGCTGTAGCCTCTCATTAGCTCCAACCTCCAAGTGACAGAGCAGCCCCCTCAAAATCCAAACCTAATCCCGCTCTACGCGCATAATAATCCCAGCAGAGCCCCGACAAATAATCCACCTACAGCACCCTGACCCGCGGAGACGAGCCGTAAGATGAGGAATGAGCTGGCGACCACGGTGGCAACGCAGGGGCCAGGATTATCAGCACTTTGATGATTCCCTACTTTGAGTCACAGATCCCTGAGAGTATGAAATTAGGAATTATCATCAAATTTGTGCAAAAAAAAAAAACTCTTGACATGTCACAGATTTGGGCTCAAGTCATCATCCTCCATCCAAACAGGTTATTAGCAGCGTACTCGTTGAGGTATGGACCGTGCACGATGTTCTAATCTTAATGAGAGAACATGGAGCCATGACGGGACTGACCTACGATCTGGATGTCTATGTCAGCGCTGTCCGACATGTTCTCGATCTGAACGGACAGCGTGTACTTCCCGGAGTGGGTTCTCTCTGCGGAGCGGATGAAGAGGATGGTGTCCCGGTCGCTGGTGCGAGTTCCCACCGTTTTGTCATCCAGGGGCACGCCATCTTTGAACCAGGTCACGACGGGGCGAGGCTTACCCTGCAGTCATGCATGAGAAGGAATCAAGATAAAGTACCGAAAAGAAAAAAGGGGAAATAGCAGAATAACTTGCAATGAGATGCAAAAACCTGCACTTCTCTGAACCTGTGTGCCTCTTTTAGTCATCTGCGACGCAAGATTTGCTTCATATTTGGGCCGTGAAATATTTTAGGGCATCCTATTCTGGTTGAACACGTCTCCGCTTTAGTTGCACCACATATTCTATCAGTGTGAAAACAGCCGCTGGTACAGACTCTGTCCGGCTCTTGGATAAGATGACAGAGATGTGGGTGCTCTTTTTTCCCAGGAGAACATCATGTAGCCACGTCCTCTGTCTCAGAACAGGCTTTTCATCTGCTCCTTCAAAAGCAAGCCGAGCCATGGCTCACTTTTTTCTTGTCTATTTTTATTTATAACAATGCCTTCCTCTTTGCTACTTGTGGTTAGCTTCTTTTGACCGATGCCATAATTTGCAAGTTGCTGTCAAATGCTATAATGCTCCCCGAGCTCTTTCAGCTCTTACTCTCGCTCTCTCTCTTACTAGGAAAGTTTACAGATCTGATTTGCATTTCAGAAGAAGGAAAAAATGTCTTATCACATTGCAGCCATAGGAACTATTTGGATACGTTACTTTGGCAATCATAGGTTAAAACAGGCTAACCACTGTTCAGATGGGATCTTTCTTGATTCTTTCTTGTCTTTTTGGTCCAGTTGCTTCGAATAAAACACTTCAGGGTTCACTCGAAACCCCCTGCAATGACCCATTTTATGTGGATCGTGAAGTGGCTTTTTAGGCTTCTATCCAAGCTCTGCTGCCTTTTTTTCTCCACTCTTCAAATAAACCAAACTTAAGACTTCGACTACTTTTCGAAAGGCTTCACACTCTGAAATAGACACTTAGTACAAGGTCAATTTGGAGGTAACCTAGTAATCTTTAAGGACATGTGCATACACCTTCAACTGAAGCGAAAAAAGCCAGAGCTCAGCCAGACTTGGACTTACCTGGAAGGGGATGACCAAGTTCACCTTCTCGCCCACGAGCGAGATGTGTTTGGTTCTCAGGTGGCGAGGCAGGCGGATCTTTGGGTGCTCTGTGTGGGGGAGAAAATGTAAATACACATATATATGAAACATTATATGTCTGTGTGTGCGTAGCAGCAAAGACCCAGTGGTAAGATTGACCAATGACCATCGTGCACACAAGTATTGGTGCCAACGCTTGGTTTCCCGACAGCAGCAGCATGATCTGTTTAATATATGTCTGTATGAAAAAACGTGTCTCTGACCCATGATCTCTCTGACAGTGACGGCCTGGGTGAGAGTAGCGGGAGGGCTGCGCCCGGCGATGTTGACGGCCGACACCCTGAACAGCATCTTCTCTCCAACTGGGAGACCCTTCACCCTGTACTGGTTCTTTCCCACTGGCTCCTCATTGGCCTGGACCCACTGGTCACCTGAGGAGAGAGTCGGAGCAACCAAGGCACAGATCAGAAAACACGTCGGCAAATGGATTTGCTAAATATTTTTACTTACTTCCTTCTTTGCAGTACTCGATGATGTAACCGTCGATGCCGCCTGCTCCGATTTTCTCCGGGGGACGCCACTTGAGTGCACAGGTAGTGTCTGTCACATCATCCACGGTGAGACGAGTGGGCTCGCTGGTGGGGGCTGAGAGAGACAGAAGCTAATTAATACGTTAATACCCAGTGTAAATGGGATGGGAGGTAGGTTAAGCTGCCTCAAAATGAGCATTGTGTGAAAAGCCTCTGTTAATTAACCATTCTGCTAATGATATAATGGCAACGCACCAATGGGCATGAAGGGCTTTGAGTTTGAGCTGGGCTGAGAGATTCCAATGCCGTTGACTGCAAACACTCTCATCTCATAAAGTACGCCTTCAATCATCTTCTTAGCCTCGTACGTGGTGGACTCGTAAACATCGAAGTTGAGCTTGGTCCACCTTGATGAGCCAACCTTCTTCCTCTCCATCAAGTAACCTGGAGGAAGTGAGAAAAACATTGCACGTGATAAACAGAGTGTTTTATTCGGCCGTGTTCTCCGGGGACGGAGACATCAGATGTTGTCATGATGATGTGTGTTTCAAGGGTACCTTTAACAGGAACGCCGCCATCGTATGCAGGAGGGTCCCATGTGACCCAGGCAGACTCCTCGCCAACTGATGTACACTTGACATTCTCAGGAGAGTTGGGCACATCTGGAGGGGCAGGTTACAGTTGGAAATGGAAAGAGAGGAAAGATGAAGCAGAGAGAAATGAGAGAAGGCACGAGTACAGTAAGTATTCAAATAGTATTTAGAGCTTATATTCGTAGCTATGCTTTGATTTTTTATTTGTCTTTCGTAACATTGTATTTAAGATGTCAGCTACAATGTTCCAGCCATCGGTTACTCTTCATTTCACCGTGGGTTTTGATTGTTTTGGCTCTGAGCTTCATCACAGCGAACATACCTCACCACTGACAGCATAGTGAGTTATAGTTTTAACTTGCAGCAGAGTCTTGAAACTTGCTTGAAATCCATTAAGAACATCCTGTCCTACCTTTATAAACTTCAGTCTCACTTTTACCTGCATTGATGCACCACGATACAGCACAGGTTGTTGTGGTATGGAAGCCCAAAGCGGCCACACATTCATACTTTTTATTTCCTCCGTTTTCTTGTGATGAGTGACTTTTTTTTTTCTTGAGTCATTATCTCGAAATAACAAATATTGTTATAAATAATCAGTTAGATTTTGAGATAACGAAACTTTGTTTTCTCGAGACAAAACTAACACAAGTGCTAAAGTGCAGTTTCCATCACGCGTGCCACGGTGAGCTCTGATTGATTCACTCCTGCTCCTCTGACGCTGCTACACTAAATAATGTTTCCTGCAATGATACAAGACTCTCCGTTCATTTTCTCCAGATCCCATATTCATTCTGTTGTTATCTAAAGAAAGCAAAGTTTCATTATCCTCAACATCTTGAGAAAATGATCCCACTATCTCGGATAGCAATATTTGTTATTATTAATTTAAAAAAAACAACAAATCAAATTAACTCGTTATCACGAGAAAACTGAGGAAATAAAATCTATGAATGCGTGGCCCGCTTAGAGCTTCCATATTGTGGTGCATTAATGCAGATAAAAATGAGGAAAAGAAAAGCAGGTCAAGCTTGAAAGTTTTTGTTTTTTTGTTAATTGAGATGAAAATAAATGAAAAACAATGAAAAATATATATTACACATGTCCTATATATACAAAAATACATATTTAGTAGTATATTTTACTAATTTTGACTTTGAGAACATGCTTCTTAAAGTCAGGAAGGAAAAGTAGAAACATGACATATGAAAACTGACCCACGACCCTGATGAAGACGTCAGCCTTGTCCTCCCCGGCAGGGTTGGTGACGGTGATGGAGTAGAGGCCCTCGTCCGATTTCTCCGCCCCCTCGATTACAAGGCTGTTCAGGGTCTTCCTCGACTCCACCCGGACCCTTCCCTCGGTGGCAGCCACCACCTACCACACAGGGCAGAACAAAGGAGGAGAGTGTTTAGGAGAACGGTGTCGCACGATGATGGAGCAGCTGCCGCAGTGACAGGTGATTCAACCTTCCCACTCCGGTTCATATTTCACATTCCCTTTTTGTGCCGTTCGGTGACTAACGGCTGGATACTCTGACTGACGCACAAAGGTAGAAAGTGTGTGACGTGTGTTTGGAGTGTGTACGAGGTGAACATTGAGAATCCTTCTCTATTCTCCCTCACTTGGTCTTCTTTCATCCAGCACACTGTGGGAGCCGGCTCTCCTGTGATCTCCACGTCAAGGCGAAGTTTGTTTCCAGCCACCACCGTGATCATGTTCTTGTTGCCGGTGCCGCTGCAGTCCAGGTGTATTTTGGGAGGATCTTTCAGCAAGAGCGTTAGAGGAGAAGATGGGAAGAGAGAGGTCACTCAGGTGAGAAGCATAACGTGATGGAGGAAGACACCAACGTGGTTATTTTTGCTTTGAAGCATCTGGAAGATGACGTTCTGCGCTTTTAGTCTGCACGTTAAATTTGATCATTTTCAAGTACAAATGAGTATGATGAAAGAAAAGAAAAGACTTACCTTGTCTGGGAACATAGTCGATCTTGATTTCTGAGGGTTTAAAAACATAACTCAGTCATTCAAATGTTCACACGGTTATCTAATATTCACAAAAACCATCAAACGCTTCATATGTTTGGTCTCCTCACCCAGGAAGTTCAGCTTTGCAGATAGAGTTAGTGCGTAGCCGTCAGGGACAAAGGTATAATCCCCAGCGTCCGAAGGCTTCACGTCATCAATCGTAAGCTTGTGGGTCCTGGGGACATGTTACTAAATGTTACCAAGGAGACAACACTCGTTGTGACCCCGCAATTATGCAAAAGACAGTTGCCCTAGCAACATACTCCATGAGGCAATATCGCAGAGTGAGAAACATACTAAATGGCTTTCACCTTGTGTGACCGCTGCTGCCTTGGCGTATCTCTTACCATAGGTGGCTCTGATGGAGGGATTACTGAGAGAAACCCCAGACCCCTCGGGGTGTGTATGATGTGCGAGGGTGTCTGCGAGTGTGTGTTTAGAGGTTAGAGCTTTACAGATTGCAGCCTAGCCCGAAAAATGGGTCAAACAACTAAGAAAAAACCTTTGGTAATAGTTTGCCAAGCCATGTGGCAGACAGTGCTTACTCTGTAAGCTATATGTGTGTGTGTGTGTGATGTTATACCTTCCGACGTGCGTCATTTTGATGCGATCGCTGGGCTGGACTTCGACGCCGTCCTTGAACCATTTCCCTGTCACTTTTTCATCAGACACTTCACACTTGAACACGGCCTGTTCGGCAGACTTCACAGTCAGGTCGGCTATGCTCTGCAGAACCTCCAGCTCCTTCTCTGAAGCAAAGACACCGACGTAGATCAGCGCATGTCGTACAGCAAGTGTTTGTTCACGACAGAAAATCCAACCTATTCTGTAACTGTGGGTTAGAACGTCAGCGTAAACTCAGCAAAGCTAGAGGAGCTAGAAGAAAAGCTGAGTGCTACGCAGTTAATAAATAAATAAAAACTTAATTTGTTGATTTATTGATTGTTTAATTTTCACAAAAAGGAAAGGAATATATTACATTTCTGCCATATTCTGTAAATGGAGCACTCTAAATCAGACAAATTGGACTTCTTAATATGAATTTAAAAAGATAACTGCCTCATACTGGTGGTCAAAGAAAGGCCTCGTCATTTCAGACTAAGTTATGTTTTTGTGACTCCTGTGGAGGTCAGCCATAACACACCAATAATGACGTGTTCCTCCATCATCTTGTCTGTGTTGCAGTGCCATGTGATCACCTGGTGCACTGTATCTAAGGCCGTGAGTGTCCACCAAGGACGACGGACAGACATTTTCTCACACTCTAATCAATTTACGGGACTCGTCTGGCTCACGAGTAACCACCGCGACTGAGACATCCCGATCTCTGATAGGGTAAGGCGGGAGCATCGGTTTTGGTGGTGTAAAAAGAAAATCAGCATGACGAGCGGCGTGATGAACTACTGATACAAGGGATTAATGAAGTAATATTAATTATGACACGAGTAATGACTAATTTGTTGCTTTTCATGCTTGTCAGAATGTGAAAACATCAACATGTGCTGATGTGTAAGTTTCCTGTAAAGTTCCTGATTGAACAGGCGTGTCTGAAATACTCGTTAGTGAACTTGGAACGCCAGCTGATCACCCGTGTTCTCATCTCTCTTTGGTGGGTGTGTGTTTTCTAAAAAGTAAGTTTGGTTTGCTGTTCATTTGTTGTTGCATTTGCAGATTTTCAACGTTAAAACACGTTTTTTTTTGGCCACCATGGTTTTAGCTCTAATGACCAAAAACACCACGAGCATGCAGCTTTCAAAGTTCTCACTTGTCAGGTTTTGACTTTAACGGAGCATACCTTCAACCTCCAGCTCTGCCTTCGACTCTCCGCCGTTGGTGAAGGCGTAATACATTCCAATATCCTCTTTAGTAGCTTCATTGATGATCAAAATGTGCCTCTTCCCGTCCTTCTTAAACCTGTACTTTGAACCTGCCGTCTCCCTGTTTATCTCAACTCCATCTTTCATCCTGAGAAGACACACACACACACACACACACATGCTTCAATGACATTAAACACACAAAGAAAGGAGGAAGAGCTGACTGACATGTCTGCAATGTTCTACATGGCTGTAGCCTTCAGGGATCATGAGGCTTTGGCACATTTTTAAAAATGTTTCTGATGTGTACTTTTGGGTTTTTACAGCGCTGTAGAACTAGTTCTGAGAATATTACCAATACAAAGTTGAGAGAAATTCAAAAGTAATTAATTTTCCATGTGAAAAAAAAAAACCCCAATATGTTTCCAATCATATTGACATGATTTGATTTGTGTTAAGATTTGTGCTGCTCAGTGAAAACAGCTTTTTCAGCATGTAAACTAAAGTATATTCCAAAATTCAGAAAGTCTCTCTCAGAAAAGAAATATTTGCCACATTGCAAAACTTAAGCAAATTAACTGCCTTGTCTTATTTGCATACTGGCTTTTGTTTCTGATTCCTTTAATCTATTTTTTTTTTTCATATGTAAAAGTTTTGAACAACTAGAAACTAGATCCGACGTCCTTGCTGACTTGCTCAGCTGCTCCTCGATGAGAAGAATACGTCAACATCACTGCAATAAACTGCTGGGTGGGAGTAAACATCAGACAATGTCATTATAGAGTTTTAATATTTGACATTTACTGTATGAATGATGAAAACGATGAGTAATCTGCTGCCTTAGTTCATTCCCTGTCACACTTTCTGTCTTTGTCTCATGGGACGATGTTTTCATGATAAATGATGCATATCCGAATACCGGACTGATCCGATCGGCACCGGCTGGCTCACCATTTGACGTGGGCCCCTTCCTCGGACACTTCCACCTCAAAGTCCACCCTCTCGCCCACCACGGTGTGAACGTCATCCAGCAGCTTGGTGATGGTGATCGGAGGCTCTGCAGAGTGATACTGAGTCATTAACTATTGTGCTACATGAATCACTCGCTGTACTGTACGCTGCATCCAAATCACCAGAGTATAATGCTGATCGGGAACAGAGGTGGAGGATGAAAGAAGATAGATGCTGGATAAACAGAGCTGTAGGCCAGTAAGGGTTTTTTTTCTGTGCAGCACATGGCAAAACAACAAATGTGGCACATGCAGAGGTTTGATTTGGACTTTTTCACATCAAAATCAATCAGAGCTTAAATAATCAGAACATTAATTTGGATATTTTATTATAAAACTACCTTAATTTAATTTATTTTCACCGTATTATCCAGATTTAGCAGCTACCGCTTTTTATTTAACCGTGTCTTTGGATATCACTCCTGTGCGAGTCAACACAGCAGGTATTTTTGTACTCTGTCCTCCTCTGTGGATCGGTGGTGGGTGGCATGTATTTAAGTGCTCACAATAACTAGAAAAGACTAATACACTGCGTGTTTTTTTTTAGATTTGGAAACAGCACAATATACTGCTGAAGTCCTTATCAACGCCACCAAACACGCCCCCGTCTCGTAGAGGTGGGAGCTACTTCAAGTCTCCCGAGGTGGTGGGAGTCACATTGTGTAACCACATGTCGTGATGCTTGATGCTCCGCTAGCCTCAACTATTTGTCACCGTCAGCATCCGGTCCCCCCTCCGGACGTCTCAATTCTCCCACAAAGTCTCTGAACCAGAGTCGCAGCGCCGCAGAAATGTGTACACTTTGACTGCGGGCTTGACAAAAGTTTGGTGAAATGAGCCTGATGTCTTTAGTGAGATTTCTGGTACAGAGGACGGAACAAAAAGCAGAAGTTTGGTGTGCAGGTGGCGGTCAGTACAGATAGTGTTGAGGATAAATCTGAGCTGAGCTGAATGCCTAATTTGAAAATGAGCTGTGCTAATTTCAGCAGTAATTACATATGTGTGGTGTTTATATAATCCTGTTTGCAGGTTACAGTACAACAGCTCTGAAGGTGTCTACAGTGTGATTGTGAGTGAAAACAGTTGTGAAATTTAGGACGGTGTGAACTGCGATGCAGTTGCATGTTTTAAATGTGTTTGGACTTTGTTCTTATCCTGCGGCGTTATTCATTCCGCCTTAAAGTACTGCATAAAGGTGAGAGGACAAAGACTGAGGTAAAGTTACAGAAGATGTTTGAGTTTCTGTCGAGCTGAACTTCTGCACAAACACACACAGGCACGTATCGTATACTATCAGCCCATTAGATGGTCGTAAATAGTTAAGATAATGGCGGGATGTTAACATAAAGAGCGGCAAGGTTTGTCTTTGGGGGACGGTGCGTTGGGGGAATAGATGGGTCAAACAAACACGCGGTCTTCATTCAGTGGACCGCCGTTCATGTCCTGCGTGAAACTATGAGTCAACGTTGCCTCATTTCAAGTAACGTAGTCATGTTGACGTACATACTAAACTTAAAAACCATCTTTATTTTGTTTCTGTAACTAGATGTTGCATATTTATCATCGCTAACTTGTCCCCAGAATGAGAACGTGTTATATAACAACTGATACCGGTTGATGGCATTTAAAACAGATGCTTGCTGTCTTACAGTGCAGCTAATATTAAGTGTGTTCTGCACCCGAACAAACAAACTCTCATCAACAAGTTTCTGTGATCTTACTCCACTAAACCGCCGTACAGTGCAGAACAGTTTTGATTAGTTATCATCTGCAAAAGTCTCCATGCTCGAGATGAATCAACCACAAAAGGTACTGATGTTGGCAGAGAATGATACATGAATGATATTTCGATGGACACAAACATTAAAGTAGCTGCATGGGGGCCGTGCCTGTGGTGAAGAGCTTACCCTTTCTATAGCCTCTGAAATCGTGGAAGCATGATGGGCAGCAGTGAGCACACGCAGAGTAAAGCATGGGATTAATATAGAAGCAGTAGACCCAATTACATCTATTAAAACATCTCATCCTCATGCACAAAAAAGGACACAGAGGAGTTCATTGAAACATAAGCACCAGAGTTGGACTGAGATATATATTATCATATAATGTAAACCAAATATATCCTTACAGCACAGGGAACACTGTCTACTTCTAGTTTTCTGCAGGATTTTGCTATAAAATCTGAATTTCCTGGACATTTCAGTCAAAAACACACATATCAGTCAAACTCTGGTGAACAAGACAAGCACATGAATACATACAGCGCGGCAACAATGATACATGACAATAAACAAAACATGAAAATTTCACTTGCCACGTACCCATTAAAAATGAGTGAGCAGACAACAGAGAGCGGCGTGCTCGTGTGTGGCATGAAAGCAGCGAAATAAACAGATGACAAACACAAGACACAAGGAGGGAACAGAGCTGTCAAGCCTCTCGACGCTCAGATGACAGCATCTGCTAAACCGTGCAGAAAAAAAAAGAAGCTCTCTCGCTCCTGAAAGAAGGATTCCTCCAAAGACAGTGACTCATATACCTTTGACAAAAACCTCCGTGAAGCACTTCTCCTCCCCGACCACGCACTCGTATGCTGCGTCATCAGACAGGTTGCACTTGTTGATAGTGAGTGTCCGCTTGTTACCCACGCTCTCAAACACATACCTGGGCACGCGGGGATGATGGGGGGAAGATCATACGAGGAGGATGAAGAACAAACGAGGGGAGAGAGACAAAGAAAGAAAGCAAGAGAGACAGAGAGAGAGAGACAGAGAGAGAGAATCATGAATAAATGCTTTCAGCAAATCCAGCCACAGTCAGATGCAGAGGGCCTGAAGACAACAGAGTGACTCACAGTTATAGACCAAGACGAAGAATCCACACATTCTTGCACAGACCTTCAGAGTATATGCTCCCACACATTCTGTACAAACATGATGGCGAACGTCAAAGGACTACAGTCATGCTGCAGTGTCGCCACACCCGGTGGAAGGTATCGTAGGGGAATATTCCCATGGTTACAAGCTACAAGTGTTCACGTTATCCAACAGCTCAGGGTGGCAACTGCCATTAATAGTAATCTGAATGCCAGTGTTGTAGTAAGATCAGTCTTGGTCTTGAGACTGGTCGACGTTTCAAAGGCCTTGATCTCATCTTGGAATCGACTGTCTCGGAAAAGAGGACCCTGGGTTTAAGTTCAAGACCACAACTGTGAGGATATGACTTGTGCATTTCGTGATTTATTCTTTAACTGTCCTGGGAGGCGACATCAGCCAAATCTTCTGGAATAAAATGTGTTTTTACTAAACCAGAGTTCATCTGCAAAACAGCGTCCGCAAAGAACTCGGCAGTTCGTAAATACCTCAGGGTGATGCTTGATGAGGTGAATCAACGTAGCAACCTCGCTTCACCCAAAGAGTTTTCGTGAAATTTAGTCTATTTTGGTCTTGGTCTTGACTTGGTCTCAACCCCTCAAAGTCTTGGTCTTGTCTCTGATCTCGGTCATAACTTGGTCCTGGATCAGTTGGCCTTGACTACAACGCTGCTGAATGCTGAACAAATAGTTTGTAGGACTAAGAGTTGTTTGTGTGGGAGTGAAACAGGATCAAAATAACATTAAATTCAAATGTAGTTTCTGTAAAACAATGACGTTAGTTTCTGTTGAGCACAATGTTTGCATGCAAGACAGAACTTTTCACCTGTTGCACTCCTATTACAAGGTTGGACTCAATCAGAGGTCTGCTGAGCTCACTTCGCTGTAACTCCGCTCCCCCGGATTTCTTTCATTTTTCAAAACCTCTAGCTTTCAGCCCCAGCCGACCCTGACTCAAGTGACATCACTGGCGGCAATTTATCAAAAACCTCACACAGCTCCCTCTGGAGCCACAAAAGGCTTTTTACAACTTTTTTTTTCACATACGCAGTTGCGCTCCTCAAGCAGACTTTGATGTGTAAAATCAGTGGCGTTCCCCTTTAAAGTAATAATCCACAATACTCTAAGAAATGTCTACATCGAGCTCAACTGTGTTCATTCACTGGGAGTGTGTGTGTGTGTGTGTTTCAGTCAGTTAGTTAGTTTCATTTTGATGTCATGCCAAACATTTGGCCCGGCCCACATGGGATTACAGTGCACCGCTATACATCAAACATCCAGTAACACGTCTTTTAAATTTAATACCAGAACCAGGGTGCGTAAAGATCTTTGCGTCCTAGATAAATTATAAACAACATAAGTCTGTGTACCATATTTATATTTTATCATCCGACATGTAGGCAGTTTTGGACTTGGATTGTCTTTTTCCTTCTTTCAGGACCGGAGATTCCTAAACCCGATGCCTCTAACTCTGCAAACTAAAACATTTGATGTGTTAGATCTCGATGGTCAGGGTCCACAGCTTGGAAGAACCTCCCGAGAGTCTCCGTTCAGGGCAAACAAAGTCTCCTCTCCCATCGTAACTGTCTTAATCAAAACAGGAAGAGGACTGCCTTACTTTCAGTGATCAGCGTGAAGCTACTCAAAATGGCAGATGGTGGAGCCATTGAAAAAGTAGCACTCGCAACAGCTGTAGCCTCTTCAATAAAACACCAAACGGAGCCTTTGAAGGAGGAGGGGAAAAGAGCAAAGAGGAGCACGACTCAGACTGAAGGGAGCTCGGCAGGCTAAAGAGGCTCAAAACTAACATTTATATCGACTGTTAGTCGTATACCAAAGTCGGAGTTTGTGCATCGAGATTTTTGAATTAGCAGACCATTGTTGTGGCTCCTCTCAGTGAGTTTTCAGTCCATGTGTAATAGCTACTGTATCAAGTCTAGGTAATTAGGAACCACTAATTATGCTGCTTAGACTATTTACACCATTTACAAGCTGCCCATAATGCTAGTTGTGTTGGACAGTCGCTTGGTAAAATTACCTTCCTAACAACCTTATTAGGACCACTGCCATTATACAATTAGTCATTAGTCAGTACCTTAAACCTGCATTCTGTCTGATAGCCAGTAGGGGGCAGCTCCATTGGCTGCAACAATAAGGTCCAATGGGATGGAGTCTTATGGGGAAATGAGCGTACTTCTCATTTAGTTATGGTCTCGATCGCTTCTATACAGCATGATGACCATTTTGTAAATTGGTGGTCCCATTTAGAGTCAAATGGTTAATGAAGAAGAGTCTTTCTCAGCAAGTCAGAGCTATATATTGGTCTTTGGGTGCCCAACGCCAAGAGTCAAATCATTGCTATATTGCTTTGTGTCATCTGGATGTGTACATTGGCAACTAAGGTTGTCAATGTTGTGTTAACAGCCTGTTGCGATGCCCCCTAGTGGCCAAACCCTCCGCTAATTCTGGTTTAAATTGACATTACAAAGAGAAGTTTTTGTTCAGTGTGTGGTGCGATCAGCATCAGTAGAAGTCGGTTTGCGAGGAGGTTTAATTTATCTTGATTAATGGGAGCCTCAGCCTCAGTTATGGAGGTTACAACTCGCGATACCCATCTCAGCTCCACCCAGTCGTCCGTCCCACCTCATTAAATTGCCACCAATCAGCAGATTGAGCATATTAGTATACTTTCTCACAGTGTCACACTCACACCAGACACACCATCTAAATACTGGTAATTTGCTCACTTGGCCGATGGTTTGATTTCCTGTCCATTTTTGAGCCACTTGACTTGAACGTCGGCGTCAGCCACTTCCACTGAGAGCTGGATCTTCTTGCCTTTGTCCACTGAGTAAGCCGAATCCAACTTCCTCAGGAAAGCTGACAAGAAAGTCTCCTGTTAGTATAATTCAACCGCTGCTTTAATAGCCACATAATCCATAAGTGTCAACCAGCAGTAAGCATATGCTAACAGACATTCCACCTGTTGTCCCAGCAATATAACATCCCCCCCCGAGGCCTTTAAATGCTGCTGGCATTTACAGCCTGCTGCATTGCCGAGCTCTCGTTTTCCTGCCTGCCACCTCACTCCAAGTGCCTCGTAACCCTTTCTCCCATCTCCTCACCGTCACACTTCTCGGGCTCCCCCTTCTTCATCATCTTCAGCCTCTTCAGCATGCCCCTCAGGTCTGTGATGCCATACTCAAAGGCAATCTTCTCATAGTCGCAGGGCTTGGCCGCCTTCAAGATTTCCCATACATCCACTTCCTCTTTGACCTCCTGTTGTTTCCTCGCCCTGAGTATGAGCTAGCACGATTAAAACCAGAGAGAGAACCACATTTAAGATGATGTGGGTCTTACCTTTTCTTGAGCAGGGCACTAAAGTCCAGCTCGCCAGCATCCTCATCTGCATCTCCACTGGAATTAAAAGAAAAGAGATTTGGGGGGGGGGGGATTATGTGCTGATGAAAAAAAAGGAGCATGAGGAAATATACATTCAATAATACATCCCTTTTTAATTCCACATTACGCAGACCTATAAATACACACAGAATTACAGCGTAAACACAAAAGCGCACGTCAGAGTTCTAATGAATCGGTGCCTGTAGTTAAAGCTTACCCTTTTTTTTTTAATCCTGTGTTCAGATAGATGCAAAATAGGAGCGTTTGATGAGGACTATAAGCTACCATCATGCCCTAAATTCAAGTGACACACAGAAATCACAACAGAAAAGCATGTGTAGGCAACATACATACGTCAAAAATAAGGTATGACAGGAAACACACGTGACTGTGAGCACGGATGTGGATGAAGGTGACGTTATAGTCATCAGATCATGGAGGTAAACACACAGGCAGTTTCCTGCAGTAATATGCTGGCTGTGCTTTTACTGTATAAACTCTTTATTACCCCTCACATGCACATTTGCAAGCGATGAGAGGAGTTCACGTGGTCATCAGTCACCCTCATGTGCTCAACAAGGTGACAAGTAGTTGTTTCCCGCACTGTGAACTGTTTTGGCAGCTCCTTCACAGCGTGGAGTGTGTTTTTCCTGCCACGGTCGAGGCTCATTGAACCCCTCAGAGACCAAGATAAATGCCAATAAATTCAAAGCCATTCCGAGTGATCATGTTCGTCCTATGGATGAACGGTTCATCCAAGGATAACATCCATCCATGTTGTCCTTGCCGTCCTGATGGGAGTAAATTCTCCCCCGGGGGCGATGATGCCCTCGCACGAGGCGCACGTGATCGGCAAACGGTTGGGTGAGCATGAAAACGATGTTTGCTGTTTACTGTGGCCACAACAATCGCTGGGTTTCAACCTACTTGAGCAGTTTTGAGGGATTCAACCACCATCGAACACTAAATCATGGAGGATGTCTTTACATAGGTTTTCTTTGCGATGCATCATTGACTTCCATTCTAAAATCAACATACTGTGTCCTGCTTGACCCTGCTGAACCACATTGATTTTAACATTTGCTTGTGTTGTGTTGCAGTAATGATACTAGCCAATTACAGCCCACCCTGATAAGAAAAAGTAGTTGCATCTGGTAGCTGTAGCTGTGGATTGCAGTCTTCCCATTCCAAGCATGAAGAAGAAACTATGGAGGCCGCAAACGTGCCAAAAACACGCAATGATCTTTTGTGACAGGCGGTGTTTAGTTTGTCCATCCTGGTCAACTGTGGCTCAGTATGATGGACTCAGAACCAGTGGTGTCTTAAGCTTATCAGGTGATAATATACTAATGAAAACTCAAAGCCCCCACTCGATGTTTTCTTTATTTTGCCGTTCATCTGTGTGTAGCATTGCCATCGCAGCATACACTATAAGTACTGCATGTTTGCTGGCTTGTACACCGCCCGGTCAAGAATAAACTGTCACATAACATAGAGTGCAAGCACAAAATGTTTTTTTGTTCCCTTACACAGCGTGAGAAAGTCTCACGGACTGCTGCAGTGCCGGCGTACAGAATGTATGCCACAGAATATTTCCTGATGCCTTCTGAAAGCTTTTCAGCCGGTCGACCGGTCAGAAAAGTGACAACACGACGAAGAAGAAGAAAAAAAAATATAGCATGATGTGCCCGGGGCATATGATGATGGGAGAGCTTGGGCTATTTCAGACATGAAGCACACAATAAAGTGTGCAAATGAAAAAAAGAAACGCAGAGAAATAATGAGTGAGTATCGTAAAGAATAAGAGAAGCACTCTCCATACTTACCTTCAGGAGGTTGAGCTGCACGACCTCCACATAACAAGGTGTTTAACACGCTCATCTATTATCTCTCCAGCAACATATTTGAGTTTTAACCAACTTTTCACTTTTCATTTATCACGCCAACCTCTCGTCCTCTCTCTCTCTCTCTCTCATATCTGCATTCTGCAAATAAGCACTCTGACATCCTGTCTAAACCGCACCGTGATGCTGTCTCTTTGCCCGTGGTGTTTCTCATCTTACCTATACGTCTCTGCTCACGCTCTAACGAGGGAGGGAAATTATTTTTCTAAACAAATTACAAATGTGGAGATCCAAGGCGTCAGTGTGATCGTGATCTGATTTGTGATCACACGGCGTGCGTACAGTATACAGGCTGACAACTGTAATCTGAAGGAACTCATTAAAAAAGTCACAGGATACATGCATAGATACACTTCACACGAGCAGAAGCAGAGACAGAAATAGAAAGTGAAGGAAAGAGATATATGTGTATATAAAAAAAAAAGAAAAGGTCCCTTCAGAGACGAAATACATAAGAAGCTAAATCATGAGGGACTCCAGGTGACGCAAAACACCAAAGCGGCAGACGTATTGAGACGTGACAGACAGAGAGAGAAACGGCAGACAGACTGACTCGTGCAGAGTCGACTACAAGTGAGGGATAGATCGACACACAGGCGGAGACACTGGTTGAGACTGACAGATGCCCAGAGGCAGAGATCTACAGAGGAGCATATGGGAGACAGTGTGATGGCTGACACGTTGAGTAGACCCTCGCCGACGCTGACACTCACGATCGCTTAAACGCCTCCAAGATGTTGTCCTGCTGCTCCTCTTGTACAGCTGAAAGCAGACAGAAGGGAGAAAGACTGGTGAGAGCTCGGCTAGGTTAATTCATTACGCAGCGGGCTCGAGCCGCAGAGGAATAATGGACTGCTGACCTCACTAGGCCACTAAATGATAGGACCTAATGTGTATCGCACTCACTGAGTTATTGGCTGACAAAGCCGGTTACATAGTAGTGGTGGATACGCTGAATGGAAGATGACAATAATGTGATTGTCTGTCTCCAGACCTACCCTGCACGGTGACTTCAAATGTGCAGCTGTCGCACTTGTCTTTGGAGGTGACCTCGCAGCGGTAGCCACCTGCGTCTCCATCCACTACTTTGATGATGCTCATCTCGTAAGTGTAGATCTGACAGAGAGAGAGCGAGGGAGAGAGAGGGAGGGGATGATGTGCTGGGAACACACTGGAATTAAATGAGCAGCCGTGCACGCACACACACACACACAGGTGCATGCACAGATATGCAGTACGTGTTCACAACCACGCGCTCAGATATGCAGACGACACCGCTTTACCGATATCTATTCGCTGATATAGCCTGCAGCCCTGCAAGTATTCTGCTGAGAATTCGATTTTAAAACAACAAAATATGTAACTGCATCAGTTGGAATGTATATATTTGTTTTAAAACCTTACTCTACATTTATTTCGGCATTTTAAATACAAGTTTGAAGCTACAACAAGAGTATATTAGTGTCACAAGAAGCATGATCATACAAGAGGTAAATTGAAATTGATTGATTGAATTTGGAAACAGCCAGAAGCCACTGTAGTGATGTGCATTGCACAGTAACAACAGTTGAGTGACGCACAAACGAGTAACTACAGCAGGGGTTGGTGTTGGATGGGGGAGTGTCGTTAAGTTTAGAAGTGAGTGTGAGTTTGTTGACTCATTTCAGTCGTGCATAAAGGTAATTAACGAGAGAATTAGTTCAATGTTGGCCAGATTAAAGAGGAAACTTGAAGATGTCTATGAAGCCCAGAAAGTTTATGATACATTCAAAAATAATTCTCATTGTTAAATATTTAAAATAAAAATGTAAAAAGCAGTTGATAAAAAAACAGCAAACAGATTTTAATTTCTCTTTGTTTCCTTTTCAATTGATTAAAGAAATTAAAACTATTTTACTAACCCCATTTAACACTTATTTTTAAGTTAATTAATTAATTCAGTTTTGTCTCGTGTTCATGTTGTCTTGTGATTTCCTGTTTTGTTTTGGTTCCACTTCCTGTCCGTGTCTATTGTCACCAGCTTTACTTTCTCCCTTTTGTCTGTTTTCCCGCTCTTGGGATTACCTGTCTCCGCCCTGATTGTTTCCACCTTGTCTGTATATATAGTCCGTGTCTCTCTTTGTCCTGTGCCAGTTCGTCTTGTCCCGTGTGTCAGAGAACCAGCGCTTTATCCATTCCATTGTCAGGTCTTGTTGTTTTGTTGCTTTGTTTGTTCAGGAGGACTAACGAGGATTTTCTCGTTAGTCTAGCTTTAGTTGAGTGAGTTTTAGTTTCTTTGTTTTTTTTCCTCTGTCACAAGTGATTTTTGTTTTGTTAATAAAAAACTTTTATTTTGAAACTTTCATCTGAGAGTTGTGCATTTGGGTTCTGGTCCATAGTTCGGTCGTGACATTCACATATTTAATTTGTCTTGGCAAATATTTAATCAATCATCTACTTTCCACACAACGTTTCATTAGACTGTGTAGCCTTACCTCACTAAAGCTGATCTAATATTTACCACTGTCTTAGTTTCTTGTTTCATTCACAGGTATCAGGTCATAAACCAAAGTATTTGCAAATCATTTAGGGACAAATTTCATGCCAGTACATCCAGTACTTGTCGAAATATTTTATTATGGAACACAAATGTCAACCTCATGTTTCTATTGGAGGAACAGTCATTAGGATTCATCCTCCGGGGACCATAGCTCTACACATGACTCCTAATCTCTGTAACAATGACTGTGCAAAGGTTATATTAACACATGCATTATGAACATACTGTACACACCTTGGTGTTCCTGTCATAGGTCTCTTTGAACTGCAGGTGCTTCCCAGCTTTGCTGCCCAGGTCCAGCCACTTCCCCTTCAGCCATTTCATAGTCGGCTTCCTCAACAGGGTTGATGAATCAACTTTAGCCATGAACGTGATGTCCTTACCTGCCACAAACAAGAATAAAGACACAGTAACTAATTAAAATAGATTAACTGTCTGTATCCCAACATGAATTTGGCGTTAAAGGAGCCACTTTTATTTTTTATGGCAGATCATTTTTCACCTTTTGTGGCCGTGGCGCTCTCCGGCTTCAACACGAACAGACCGCTCAGCTCAGACGTCTGAGGATCATCCCCCGGTGCTTGTTCTGTGGGGGGGGTGGGGGTGGGAACAGATTAATTACAGATTATAAATTAACGCTGTAAATCATCTGAGCACGACTCACATAAAAAGACACACAACAAACACAAACACATTGTAGATGACAACAGGGAACACGTCGACCAAGCAAACCACCAAATCAGCAGTCTTCTTAATCGTGGTGAAATATTCACTGATCATTTGGGAAACTCAAACCACTTATTCCCACCCTCTGAGCTCCCTTTTGTATGATTGTTTAGCACTAAAACTGAGCGACAGTCTTTCCGTGAGATAAAACCATTAGCAAGTCTGCGTAATGCTTCTGCTGTAACGTGGGATAAACCATTTGGGACACTCTGACAAATGATAGGCGACCAAGGAGCCCCCCGTGGAACAGGCTGGTCCCAGGGGAATAAAGAAACTCCTCAGATCACCTCTGAAGACATCACATTAGGGTTGACTCTGCAATCTTCTGCCACCCTGACAGAACATAAGCTGAAGCTGTACGCTCTTATCTCGGCGATAAAAAACGAGCTGCTCTTTTATCCGCTCGCGTTGTTTCCTTCGCGAGTGAATTGATGTAACCTCTGTGAGGTGTTTGCTTGTCAGTTGATACGCTTTACAGAGACACTAACGTATTCGTTTCTCTTACCATCAGGAGGCAACTCTGCAACAAGAGGAGGGAGGGGTGGGGGAAAGAAAACACGTCAGTCTGTACAGTAACTGGGTTGTACACAAGCGTTAATTGGCCCAATGATCATCTTGACTTCAGGTGAGGAACACTGACACGTTAAATCAGCGTGCTCTCACACTACTTTTTCATACAACTGCAAACGAGTTACGTCTTCAACAATCGAGTTCAAATGTCTCGTTAATTTCGCTGAAGTCAGGAGGTTCTTAACTGCACGTAACCCACATAAAACTGCTTCTTTCACTTCCTGAGTCAGACAAACTGGAAGTGTTGCAGGAAAAAGACGGTTTCAAAGAAGCAGGTAAAGACAAAGACACATCGGACCACCAATCAAGTAGAGTGAGCGGCTCCCTGGGTGGACATCCATTGGACGAGAGCAGTCGCTGAGAGAATGGATCCAGGGTCACGTGTCAAATAAGGTCATGCACCTCCATAAATTCAGAGAGCCACACCGTCGGCGCCTCTTCCCTTCTCTTTCTCTCTCTCTCTCTGCTTTTATGGGCTCGGTTAATTTGATCTTTTAATCAAAAGTGCCCCTGAGGACAGATCCGAGATCAGATGTTCGGCATGATTTAAAAGGTTTCAGTTAGAATGCTAAGTGGGTAAAGCTGATCCTGGGATGGCACCCAGGGGACACTTTTAAATGTTTACACTCTTACACTGTTACGCTGGACACTTGCAGTGTTTGGGATGGGGGGTTGCTCATGTGAAATGAAGTCCAGACACTGTCCTTGGCTCTGGGAATGGAAGTTTGGGATGTTGTACGAGAGCCTACAGGAACTTATAGAACCCCCCGCGTACAGTCCAGTTCATATTTCGGGTAATGAAGACGATTTGTAATGATCCACATTCAAATAACTAGTAATGTTTTATTTTACAGGCCTGGTATTTCCTCATAATTTCCAGAAACTTTTCGAGTTTGGAGAATTTAGTTTGAGGCTTCCCTCCTAAGAAGAACGAGCCTCAAAATGACAAATGTTTGCCTTTAAAGTCCTTTATGGGTCCATTGACATTCTCTCCATTGAGCAGGAAAAGGTCTGGGTGGATGGACGGGTCAACAAAATGTCGAATTATAACACGACAGACCAATGTTTGTTTCCTGTTTCCTACCAATAGTCAATTTTGGTTTCCTTAAACCGCAACCTTGTTTGTTCCAAGTGGTTATTATTGTTGCCATGCCAACAAAGGTCCCCTAACCTTAAAACAAAACGAACGTATTTGAACTCAAACCACAATCTTTCCCATAACCTTGTGCTGATGGAGGCGTCGGATCAGAAAACTCTTCTGTGCGGACCAACACAATATTCAGACATTTTAATTAGTTACTGTAGTATATTACATTGCACAGTTGACTGCAGGTCTGCTTCACCTGCTATGAATAAACAAGTGTAGCTTACACTAATTTAGCATTCAATTAGAATTGATTATTTGTTCATTTACCAATCAAACATTGTCTGTGTTTAACTTATAATTAGTTCCAAAGAACCCTCTTAGAGAATTATTAGGAAATACTGAGGAACCCGTAGAACAAGAGCTTAAATATTCTATCCCAGAATGGATATTACAGTATTAAAATAGTAACATATCCATCCATTCCATCCATAAAATATACTACTATACATAGAATCTATAGTACTGTAATTTCACAGTTATTACTTATTCAGCATTTCATCAATTTATCATCAGAGGGCCGCCGGATAGAACACACAGTATCCTTCAGTCCTTGTGTTGTACATGTAAAGAAATGAACAACTGGATCACCGGTAATATTATTCAGCAGTAGTATAGTGTAGTATGTCACACACACACACACATATATGATATATATCCAACATAAGCACAGGCAGGATATATCACTTTTCACGTCACGTTGAAACACTCTCCAACGTTCTCTCGGATGCTTTGGTGGAAGCGATCTAACCGCTACACTTTTAATTACTGTGAGGCAAAATGTCAAAAACTTCTCTGTTTTATTTACTTGTTTTATCGTCAACTCGCTTCGTCTGATGCATTCTTCATCTGTTCGCTGCGAGTTGACACTTTTGTTTGACACATTGCTCAACGTCCAGAAATCTTCAAGGCTACATCAGTGGAAAGTTCTTCGTGAGCGACAGTGAATCCATCTGCTGAGTGACAAACCTTCTGATCTTAAGTGCCAGTGATGGCCATCACCAGAGCAGTCCCAGGCTTCTGGGAGGAACGTTTCCAGTCTGTCGCAGTCAGTAACAGACACCCGAGCACAAAAACACAAAGCGCAAGCAGATCGGGAAAGTAGTGTGTCGTGTTATTTCCTTACCATCCCTAGGCTCATTGTTCTCTGAATGAAAAGAAACAGTTGATACATGGAAATTAGTCGTGTTGACAGTGAAGGGTTAAATCACTCCCCACAGTCCTGCAGAGATGTGTGTCTGCGTGATTATGAATGAAAAAGCTGTTCGTCAAACACACACACACACACACACTTATACACAGACAATTCTGACAAAAGCAAAGCGCTTACCTACAGAAGACTGGACATCTGTTATGAGGAATAAGCACAGGTTAAGCTGATAGCTAAATGAGTGGTAATACTGTAAGCAGTGTTGTACATAAACACACACAGGTGTGATGGAATAATCCAGCCCTGTCTCTGCAATGATGATTTTAGAGATAATTGGTGTGATTAATTTAAAACATTAATAAAGCCACAATGAGCACAAACACACTAATGTGGCCTTCACGGCAGGATTCACGCTTCGATTGGACGGGGAATGCCGAAAATTTCACTTCCACACTGCAACAAACCACCTGGTCAACGTCATGCAGTTACAACAGCTGTTTGTCTGGGGCGGCATCGCCCAAAACAAGCACCAGCAAGAAGAAAACCCGGCTCGTCGATTAGCTTTCTGATCTCTGGTTTGCGGGATAGCCGGTCCACTGTAAGCGAACACCAGCAGGGTTCACTTGCAAGCGGGAATTCACTTGTTTGGTCCAAGTTCGGATGACTGGAACATTATCCTTTAATCTGAGTGAGACGCCAAAGGAAAATGGCCACAATGTAAAAATGGTCAATGGCTCTACTTGGTTCCTTGTATCGGCTCTTGATCTGGGAGACTAATCAGGCCAGACCTTAATCATGTGCTTCTTCATCATGTCACTGTGAGGACTCTACCCAGCTTACGCCTACGTTACCCACAATGCAAGTGCAAGTATGTGTGGGGGGCTGCTGCTTATTTGTGTTGAACGTAACCGCTAAGAAACAATCAGAGAAGAACTTTTTATTTCCCTGATTCACCGGCTTTCTCGATACCGACGCTCCCTCCCGCTCATTCACTGTCTACATTGCTCGACCACTCTCTCCCTTTCTCTCTCACACATATCAGACACAAACCGAATGAAACTTTTTCGTGTCACTCTTGCAGCATCGATTGTGAGTCAGACACAAACGTAGAAGCTGGTACATGAAATAAGACAAAGCCAGAACACAACAGGTGGAGTATCGTGGTTTAGTGTTAACCGGTCTGATCGCCACCACAGCGTGACGTCAGGTTGCTTTTCTCCAAAATGTTGAATCTGGCTGAACTTCTCCACCCGCTGTCGCCCGCACCACCGCAGCCAGAACTCATTTCTCCCTGTTCAAATTAGTGGAGAAGCCTGGGTCTGAATCTGACTACTACAGTCTTCATCTCCAACTGAAGCTGACTCAAGTGACAACACAAAGGGCTTAATACAACAAAGCAGCAACACTCCAGCACCACCTGGAAACACAATTTGATGTAGGAAACCTGCGACTTTCCCCTTTACGGCTCTCATAGGGCTTCATTGGAATGTGTCACGGGCTGTGAAGAAACTATGGCAGGTTAAACAAAAGGTCAGGCAGTTAAGAGCGGGCGAAAAACTGTGTCAGCCATGTTCTTTGTTGCCTATAATAAATAGTTTTGGGATATTACTGTAGGTCGGCCCAGCGTTCCCTTTCAAAGACAGCGAGTGAGCAAAAAAAAATGAGTTGCAGTATTAGTAAAACTCACGGCTCCGGCTCGTCATTGCACCTGCAGACGCACACACGCATTTAATCACTCTCAGCGCGCCGCAGAAAGTTTATGCAATAATTCATCTGGAATGATAGCGACTGCACATGGGCACTGAAATGCACACACACACACATGGAAACACGTGTGCTGCACAGCTTTCTGGTCCGTATCCTCTATTACATTTGCTCCATAATGTGAATTGACATTTCATCCGACAAGGTGAACTCAAACTGTACACGCTCACAAATAGACCCTACACATAAATGTACAACAAAGTACGTGTCACTCTCAGGGGGCTCATTACTTATTACTGCGTACATGCTACCAGCAGAGGAAATCTCCATAAATATCCATATACATTCTGCATACAGTACACACGTCTGACATAGCTATTCCGCTGTGGGCTACTACACCCACACACAATTATTTCACATATTTAGCTGAATGCATTACCTCCAACTTTGGATTGGACTTGAAAGGTCAGGATTTTCAGGCACACGGGGAACTGAAATGAGAGGAGCAATCTGCCGTTCTGAATCTATCAGATTCTTCCTCCTCACACATACAAAACAGTCTCATCTTGAAAACCTGCAGCAGGTTTGGTGAGTGACTAACTGATCGTGGCAGCAGTGACCACCTGGAACACACAAATAAAAGTCCACAGGATGACAAACCACTGGCAAATATCACACAAGACTTGGATAAAATTACACATAATGTAATTTCTTAAAGGTATTTTTCAACCCGGACCTCTACATGTTTTTGTCACTTTTATCCAAGCGCCAACTTCTTTAGGCTTGGAAATGAAGCCAAAGTGCCAGAAAACTGCAGTTCCTCAAACGTCCACTTGAGGCTGGCTCCAGAAGTCTCCATAAGTCCCCATGTTCAAATGTCCCAACTTCACAGCAGAACATGTTTACAGTTCATGACAACTGTACTGAGGGGGAGTTTTTATAGAACTCACCTGTTCATTAAGGCTTAAAGTCATGCTGAATTAACAGCGTGGACGCTTTAAATGACAGGTGGTTGCTATTACAGATGGCTGGTTTGAGCACCCAGGCGTCATTCGGTCTGCCTCAGATCCTCTGATGATCCACGTCTGTGCTGATATTCAGATAATCCAGGAGGCGGCAGAGGCAGGACTGCCAAAATGGTGCGGTCCATTCTTTTAATGGGCATATTTTGACAGTGCACAACTGTCCGCAAGGATCATGTTTTATGTTTCTGTGCCGTGGCTGCAGCCTGTGAGGGTTGAAATAAGGTTGTAATATCGTAATGTCCTAGAAAAGACTCTGCAGTTTGGTACTAATTGCAGGGAAAGCTTCATTTAGTTAAGTGTTTGTTGACTTTCAGAGAAATGAAACCTGCGACATCAGTTTGGGGTTTTTCTGTTTGTCTCTTTGTTTGTTTGCAGCCGTTTGGGAGCCGAGGAAACAAGCTGCAAACAAACACTGAGATATCACATTTTGCTGTACGTTCATACAACGAACAGCTGCTTATTTACACATCCGGCAGTTACGGATCATTATTATTCATTCATGTTGTCTTTGTGTCCACCTGATGCATGTAAATCCAATATTTGCTCTCGTCTCGCTCCGTTTTTGGTCTCCACCGACTCCTGAGGGAAATATCTGTCTGCTCAGCTCCTAAATGCTCCACTGTGTAGTCTCTAACTGTGTTTGCCTGCTGTGTTCAGTGGGTTCCTAAAGTTTTTTTTTGTCTGGAAACAGCTGCCTGCTGCTGCTGAAACGCTACGAGAGCTGTGAGAGCAGAACGGTTGTAGTCGGACAGATAAACAATGAGCTGAAACTCGATACAGAGCTCCGCGAAGCCGAGGGGAGCTGCACATTCAGAGGGTAATTATGGGTTCATCACTACGAGCGACTTCTTTCACACTGATATCATAAAAATATCCATTACAGCCACTTTACATATGAGATTCACTCATTATTGGAAACCTCATTATACTGTATAATTTTGTTTGTTTGTCTGCAGAGAAATTTCACATTTGTGCACGACCTGATGTGTACACATGTATTTATGTAGCACATTTTAGCGTTCACAAGCATCAATACCAATAGGACACTAGGGCAGCTGTTGCTTCAGGAGGTGGAGCAGGTTCTCCACTAGTCAGATGATCGGTGGTTCGAACCCCGGCTCCTCGAGTCTGCACGTCAAAGTTACCAAACTTCCTAAAACCAATGAGCAGTTTGCACCTTGCATGGCAGTGTGTGACTGGTAGTGGTGTGTCGGTCATGAGCGCATCGTCCAATTTGAACTAATCTTTTATATGACTCGGGAGTAATTCATTCACCCCTCATCACATGGCAGCTGCATGAGCTCAGTCAGGACAAGAAACAGAAATGATTAGTTCACGACTTAACTGTGTGTTCATTTGTCATGTGACGAGCAGTACGCCCGGTGGTTCGTTCATACGGATCAATCTGTCACGTTTACATCGGCCACACGAGGGTTACTGCACTAGATTTTTTCAGTTTACCGTTGGAGAGTCAGTGATCTGAATCAGTAAAAAAACTCGAACTTCCCAACCCTTGTAGTGTAAAAGCACCTTGAGCGGTCAGAAGACTAGAAAGGCATTTACACTATATCTGCATTATATTACCTATAATAACTACTAAATTTCATAATTTCTTCATAACAAAAACTGTTTCCAAACAGGTTTTAAATGAAAAGTTAGATATTTTGATCGATTTTCTCTACATTTAAATAAAGTAACACACCTGAGCTCACCTCTGTATTTATTTAAATGAGTTTCTCCATTTAAAACAGGCCACCAATCACCTTTGCTCTAAAAAACAGGCATTTCATTGGTTCATTGGTGTATCGAGGGTACTAGCAGTGCGACTGTTGACAGTTAGGACAAAATGACGACGCTACAAAGAAATCTTTAAAAAAATATGTTTTAGTTTCTTTAAATATTCCTGTGAATACCACGTCGTCTCAATATGATGAACAACTTCTTTTAATCTGCACTAATTATTGTAAACGAGGACTGCATTGTGGGCCGAAGCTGTAGTCAGCACCCATAAGGTTTACACAAGGAGTGCTAACGCTGCTAACGAGACACTTTTACAATGGAGGCTGAAGGACAAATATGAAAGATTCATTTGCATGTGCTGTATGGATTTGCAGATTTAAGTGTACCCGGGCTAAAAGAGTAAAGTCACATACACACACACACACACACACACACACACTCATACATACCGTGTGACCCATAAATTAAACACCTTCTATTTTGCTCCCTAACACCTATTTTTAATTAACATCTCTGGTGCTTAAAATAAACTCATAGCAGGTCGTCGGTGCTAATAAAATCCTATTATGTATGTATATGTGTATATATAGATATAATATGCATGTGTCTGTGTGTGAAGGTGTGTGTGTGTGTGTGTGTGTGTTCAGCGTCATGCATCACACACACTCAGTCCCATCACCACAGAAGTTCGAACCGCTTCTGTGTTTGTTTCATCTGTGAATCTTACCCTCATCGTCTGCTGGCTTCTCTGAATGAGGAGAAAGACACATTATATTGAGGATGATGATGATGATGATGATGAGGATGATAGACAGTTACATCTATGGCACACACAGACAGACAAAACACTGAATGCAGCGTGTTTTTCTTACCCTTCTTGTCTGCAAAGGAGAGAGAAGAGGAAAATTTGATGAGAAAACGAAACAATCTTCACAAGGAGCACTCATTAAAATATTTGTTTTTCACTGGTTATTGCGGTTTAAACGTATAATAGCTGATTACTGTATGCGTAAGTCAAAAATAAATTGGATTTCTGGAGCACGGCTTGTGGGCTCAGATTAGATGTCATGAAGGCGCTAACCAGCAGGGGCTGCTGCAGCCTTATCGCCCTTGGCTGCTGCAATTAAACAACAATTATGTAAATTAATTTGTACATCCTCATTATTTCATATCATACAACAGCAGCAGCATGGCGTTTGGATAGTCACTGCTTTCAAAATGTGGGACTTGGTAAACTGTTCACTGTGATCTGAATCCTCCGGAGACGATCCAGCACCGGGGGGCACTTCACTTCACATCACATCACATCAGTCCGTGTGATGCATCATGTGTAAATCATGTGTATATCAGGAGTATTCTGATATACAATGTGTACACAGTGCTTTCAGTTTATTTGAGGAGGTGCCCAGCAGACGAGCACTCCTTTATAAATACACAGAACTGCATCAGATATACACTTTTAATTAAACTGTTTCATTTTAATAACATAAACACACATTCACAAGCACCCGCACGGGGAAACTACATCGAGGCAACCTCGTGTCTCTTGATTTCTGTAGGGTTTGCCTCCAGGCAACAAAAAAAAAAAAAAGAGAGAGAGAGGGAATATTGGATTTCGACAGGGAAATAGTGCACGATGAGTCAAACGAGGCATGGTTTACAGAAACATGAGCCGGAGATAAATATAAGTACATTTTTCAGCGATCAAGAGGAATAATTGGGCTTAAAAAAAAGAATTTCTAAAAGGGGCGGCCTCAAGACAAAAATGCTTTTGATCGGATAAGTACATCAAAGTTCCAGGATCCCAGATCTAGGTTACTTTAGAAGCTCAAGGGTGTCTAATGAGATGGCAGATTAGGCGTGAATTTCTGTCTGCCAGACAAACTAAAGCACGCAGCTGCAACGGCGATGATTCAACGTCGGCAGCATTCACATCTTAACCATCTATTCAATAATTTCACAGGTCTGCGCCCTCATTAAGGGTCCCTGTTTGAATGTTTTAAAAAAGGTTTCAGTGCCTTACTTCGCTCAGGGAGGTGCTGTCGAGGCAGCGAAGCTGAATAAAAGGGGCCCCGGCAACAGAAAATGAATGAGAGCTTCATCCCTATGACAGCTATCATTTCTCCAAACCACTAACAACAAGCCGCAACTGGCAACGCAACTGGCAACCGCAGAGCGGAGTGTTCCATGAGTCTTAACAGTGGGTCTAAGATATCAAGGTTCGGCCTTGGCACACAGCGCTCGTGCTCAAAGCTGGCACACCATCATACCGGTGGAGGGGGCAACACTTCTATTTCGGATAAGGTTTGTTATTCAAGCAGCAATCTGTTAATGTCTCTCTCAGCACTCCGATCCCAGAGGGGATCCGCGATGCACCACCAGGCAGTAAAAAAACTTTCTTTAGGTTCCAGCTGGAGCGTCTCTCCCGCCCCTGTACTGTAAATCAGAGTGAAGACAGTCACTCAATTTCACATTACGCAGGAGTTCCTCTGGGTTCTTAATGCTTGTTTTACCACCGTGACATAGCAGAACACAGGACGGGGGGGGGGGTTTGTTTTTTAAGAAACAGCCGTCACCTTGAGACAACCGGTGCGTTAAATGTCACAAATGGGTTATACAAAGCTTGTTTAGGTGTAAAAGCCCCATGAATACTCAGTTAGAGCCTCATTTATTGTCAGTGGAGCGGCTGCACGGCAATATAAGATCTCAAATGAGAGTTTTGGTTCGCCGGCGTCAACATTTGAGACTCTGATTTGACTGTTTTTCGAGCTTAGGAACGGTTCGTGTGTGGTGCTGATTGAAGCTGTCACCGCAGTCTGTAAGCTCTTTGAAACAATGTATGAATAAAACAAATATTTTGGGTCGCACAACCTTGGAGAGCAAGAAGAGATTAGACTTGCTAATTTCATGAGAGATAATTCATATTCCAACTGACAGACTTTTTCTTTACACGAGATATAAGATCTATTTAGCCTGCGGCGGGTGCTGTCTCCCTGCAAAGACCAAAGGTTCTCAGCAATCGCTGCGCATCTGCCTCTAATACTTCCAGCAGCATCGTAAATCGAGTTTCCACAAATTCATTTGTAGACAGTGTCACTGCTGCCTCCTGATTACACAGCGATCAGGATCTAATTTATAATCTTTTCGCTGCTCATTATTACCTCTTTTCTCCCCCATGTAAACAGTTTACAGTGTGAAGTTGTGTGTCTCTTGCAAGTGCTTCAGACTTTTCCGTGTGTCCCAGGTGAGAGAGTTTTATGCAGATGACCGAAATGCAAATTATTAAAAAAATACCACACAGTGAAAATATTTAAAGCTGTTCGAGGTTCATTTTACGTTGGCGGATTCAAGCGGCAATGAGAGAGGTAAGTGTTCATTTGAATATCCAGAAATAACAAAGACTGGAGGTGATGTAAAATACAAGAATACTGGCAGAGGGATGAAGAGTCAAACAATGGTGAGTCCGTCTTCCTCGTTTTTCTCTCATAAACTAACAGATTTTAAATCACGCTGATGCTGCACTGACTTGTAACCAGGCGAACGGTGTCTCTGTCATTCGTACGTCTGTTTTTATGCAGTTTTCTGGTTTTCCCGCCTCAACTCTCTGTGATTTACAGAGTTTCCTGATAGACAGTGAAGTAAACTGCCGCCAGCTGTAGCTGCTGTTAGCACAGTCTGTTAGCTGAGCTGCTCATACTGTGAGCTTGGACCACCAGAAAAAAGAGGAGGAGGTTTTTTTACGTGGCCAGGGCTCAGGGGAATGCTGACATGGGAGCGGAGTTTGTGTTGTGCTAGAACCTGAGCTGGGTGGTAAAATTGCTCAATGTTTTGACCTTGTGGTGGCACTACAGGAGAAGTTAAAAGATCCTTGTCATACCAAATTAATTAGGATTGATTCCCCAGTCACTATCAATGTTTGTACCAATAGTTTATAGTATAGTAATAGTTTGTTTCATCCACAGAGTGTCAATCTGCTGGTGGTGGTAGAGGATAAGTCACCAACATCAGCATCCGAGGAACAAGAATGTCATCACCAAATAGTTTGCAATATATTTAAGTCTGCACCAAAGCTGTCCATGCTGCAGTATGTCAGGGAACGATGAGAAGTTACGATCCGACTAAAACAAGGGCTGAAAGTTTCGTTATTTCAATCTTCGACGGTCTTATTTAATTAGAGGGCAAATCTACAGCATCTCAGTTAGTGGAGGTGTGACGTGGTTCTCTGCTGTAGCTCCACTTTGTGATTTCGGGTTGATAAGTGCAGCTTTTTAAAAAAAAAAGTATTTTTCCTCTAATTATCCCTAAGTGACCTGTTTCTCCTTCCTCCATCACAGTCCTGTCCACAGTCACAACCCGGATAACTCCGACGCTCGAACCCTCTGAAGGCAAAGCCCAGCTGATGAACGCTGTCTGTGCAGATCCGTCTCTTCCACGCTCCACTGACGCTTCTCTCCGGCCTAGATAATTTCACTCTGCGTCGACGTCTTCCAGGTATCTGTTAAATGGATAATGTCTCATACAGTCTCCATTCCTTCTTCCTTTTCACTTAATGCAAATCCCTACTCTCAGCACTTTTTTGTGTCCCACCACTTCTTTGTCCTACTTTAATCTAATTCCGCTTTCTTCCTCTGAAGAAGAAGAAGAAGGGAAAAAAAGGAGTTAAGCAAAGATGGAGAGCGAAGAGGTGGAAACTAAAAACGGGGAGGAGAGAGAAGAAGAATGAGCCGAGCCAACGGAGGTCAAGGATGGCACGGAGCCTCACGCTAAGAGCCTGAGGATTGGGTTCTTCGGCGGGGGCGATGAGATATACACCGTTTATATTTAACAAATATCATGTGAGATGCTCTCTGAAAGAGGAGTTTAGTTTTCAGTTTTCGCTGACCGTGTCACTGTCAATACTTCCTTTAAATACACGCATAACTTGATGCTCTGTGCGCCGTAATTTTAGACCGTTTTTATTACTAAAAGCTTAGCACTGATATCATTTTAAACTCGAGGGCTTTAATGCCATACAGTATGGCTCTCTGGCCATATACTGATTGAGATTAAGTTATAATACCAAAGTTAGCAGAGCAGAGCACTAACACTGCCCGGGTTGGGGATTTGTCTCCAACCACAGATACTAAAAGATGTATGTATCCTTAAATCTAAAAGGTGCTTAGGATATAAGCAGCCACTAACGGGCATGCAATGTTCTAGATACCGTATATATTGGATTACAAGGTTATGCATATTTTATTCACAGTTTTGCTCTAGCGTGTCCTAGTTTGATTGTTTAATTAGTCATGATATAAAACGAACTTAACCAAATTTTCTTTTAAAATTTTGGGCAGAAAAAGACAAGCAGTGAACATGACATCACCTTTTTAAGTTGATATGTTGAAAATAGTATTCACGCATCGGGCAAACATGCTGCGACATTATCACTCGTCTTGTGAACGGAAGTCAGTATTCGCTCTCTTTCTGAGCTCCCGGGTAAATGATCTGTCTCTTAAGCTGCTAAATTCTTCTCTCTATCCGCCAGATTGTCACTAACTTTGTCAGTCTACTGTTCGGCACCGGGCAGGTAGCATAAAGTGGGTTTTTAGAGCTTTTGCACCTGCTGCTACTTAAAGCAAAGTTATGAGAGCAGTGAGAGTGAACCAAGGGGCCTCATCACGACGAGTGACCCCCTTTTACATACGAGTGATCTATGGTTGATACAAAGTATACTGTACTGGCACGTATCGTCCATTATTTATGACCCTTTTTCTTGAAAAGTGCATGAAAGTTTCCCACTGATGTTTTCATACAAGTGTCTCCTCGGTGTAGCTCAGTCCGTCGGGGTTTGGGCTTGGGGAATCGGACTGCAGCATGAAGCCGGAGAGGTGCTAACAGCTTACAGCTCGGGGTTAGGTGCATGGGATGTACCCTGCTACATGGCAGCCCATCACTCCACCATCTCTACACATTTCATGTCTACAAGCCCTTTGTATGTGGTCGTATTTCAGTCAAATCTTCATTAGAAATTTCTTTAACTCTGGGCTAGATTAATCCAAACTTTGGACACACATTGAAGTTTTAGTTTTCACCAATAACCCCCACAAAAACCAACAGATATGGTGCTAAGTGTTCACTGTTATGTGTCATGAACACATCAGCTAATGACGATTTTGCCGATGGTTCGGTGCCTCTGGTGTGACCACAGACTGTATTCAAATTTGATCTGCTGCCACCTAAATCTAAAAAATCTAAAAGGTTTCCAGTTGGGTGATACCAGCAGATAACTTTTTAAAAATCTACTAAAACCATCTGATGACGATGGCCGATGGGTTGCGTTGCGGCTGCAATGAAAGCTCCGTCAAACATGAACTCGTCAGAATATCAGAGAGTCCTCGTCGACAGATTCATGTTTCCCTAAATGTAGCTGTCAATCATTTTCACTGGATTTCTGGAGTTTTCACTTCATCATCGAGTTCTAACCAGACACACATGTTATAAAATGTACAGCCAGAGATGCCTCATTACAATGAGAGCGACCTGTACAATGTTTTTCATGAACTGTCTTACCGCACACAGGAAAACAAAGATCGGCAACACTTCCTCTGCACCCTCGCTCCCCCTCTCTGTCTCTCTGTTGAGGGGTAACCTCTGTGGCATGTGCTTCGTTAATCTCTCTTGACATTTCCTTCACTGTGAACGGCTTGTTCGTGTCGGTTAAGCCAAAGGAGCCAAGCCAAACATTTGAATCTTGAATCTTTCTCTCTTGTCGCTGAACAAAGCCAAGAAGGGCACAGATTCCTCATATCATATTTGTTTGAGTGTTTCAGTGCTGGATGCTGAGCTGCTGTTGTTTTTGGACTCGTGGATTTCTGATCTCTTAAGTAGTTTTGTTTGGGTTTTTTTCTGGATATTGATGTTGGAGGACTTCTGAATACATTAAGTCACTTAAGCATGTCTACAACCGTGAGCTATGGCAACAGCAGAAGTGTTAACTACAGACTGGGGCCCACGCCGTCTCCTCTCTGGCTGAGCACAACTGCCAATTGGTCGTAACATATTCCAGCTGCTCATACTGGTGCTCTTTTACACAGCGCCGCGGTTTGCAACCCTCCAACACCCGGACAAGTGTGTGTCACAGGTGAAACTATAAGCTCATGTTACGACGGCATGCATGCAGATCCAACAAGCGGCAGGTTGTAGCTTTAGACCCACTCTGGAGGTGAAAGGTTTAAATTAAACCCTCAAAGTCCAGAGCAGAAAAACCTGCAGGATATTTCTCAGAACGCTGTTCATGAGCCATACAGTGTATTTCCTTTAGATGTTATTTGTCAGCAGATGGCAAAAAAAATCTGAAATCTGTTTCAACCGCACAAGAAAGAAACATCTGTGCAGCTGAAGTCATCGCACAACATCAGGACAAAACCATCAAACACGGTCTGTGTTCACGTTCCATAAAAGTTTACTTCACTGATGTAGAATCAACTTTGGGATGTTGGAATTGATTTGCAGTGAAGCCCAGATGAAAAAAGAAATTATTTTTTAAATCTGATCAGATTTTACACTGCAAGCTTAGTGTTGAGTAAAAACAATTGTAAAATATCTATCGAACATTTGAAAGAAGTGTCATCGGGGTTATCTTGGCTCGGGCTTAGAGACAGAATATTTTTAAACAGACAGCCCGTCCCTGAACCTCGCCGAAGTGCAATACCAAATTGCTGGAATGCCCCTTTAAGCCCGAGCCATCTTGGTACAAACAATTTAGCCATAAGCTGGTTGGATTTGCATATTTTAATTATGGAATTTAATTTAAAATTGAATAATGAACTTCAGAGTTGCCTCCTCCTCCTCCTCCTCCTCCTCCTTAGATTGAAACTCAACCAATCAGATCCCTCCTGTTTTAAGAGCAGCTCGGCTTCAGAGTGATGTTTTTAGTAACTAAAAAATTGCAATCCGGTCCAATTTATATGCATATTTGCCGGCGCTATTCAGCAGGGAATCCCTCAGTGCCTTAAAAGCACCTTAATCCCACTTTAAAAGCAACTCATTCCATTATTACGCCCCGTGATCGCACGTGGCCAAGCTGCTGCTACTGTACTTAAACCACATGACGGTGTGACTAAGATCTGTTTTTATATTTGCATAATATTCAAATCAAAAAGGGGAATATTGGCAGTAGAGAATGAAGAGGAGATTAATATTCAAATCTATTTATAAACCTGAATGTGTGGATGAGTATCAATGTTATTATTGGCACTTGGCTGGCATCCACGTCGAGGGGGGGGCAGAGCGTGACTGATGGAGTTTCACCGTTTTACGAGGACGAAGAGCGATGCTGTCGGCAGAATCAGGGTACACTTAAGCCTCCCTATCACTCCATCATTTGAGAGTTAATTTGACAGTCTTGATGATCTGACTTACAGCTGCATCATGTACCGGATAGTGCGTCACCCCTTGTAGGTGGAGAAGGCGAGGGGATAAATTCAGAGGACGATTAAATAGCAGCTTGACACGCAGATTAGTAATGGCTGTTGTAAAAACCGACGTCAGAGGGCAGATATTCCTGTAATCCCAGTAAGTGTCAAGGTTGAAATTGTCATATCGAGAAATAATATCCGCATAGCAGCTGAAAAACACGCTACCTTAAACAGGATTTCTAAACCGGGCTGACGTCAAAATATAGCAGACATTGCAGATCCTTAAATTCACCTCAAATTCAAAATACAGTCAACATCAAGGTCAGCTACTTCAGCACCGGTGTCTCTTTTCATTACCACGCGATGCACGCAAAGCGAAATGAAAAATAACTCGCCATCAACTTCGTCGTAGTTGCAGCCAGCGGCAACACGAAGAACCGACAGTACGATGACCACGACTGACTGCTACGATCATAATGAGCTACGTGTCGTGCAGTTTGTCATCTTTACGGGGGATCCGTCATCCCCTCTTCATCTCATCACGGCTGGTATGTGCTATGAAATCGTCAAATTGGAGCAGTGGTTTCAAAAGAAGGCAACCTTCAGTCTCCATCAAGGAGGCCGAGTATTTTAAGTAAGTGATGATGGCTCGCTACCTCGTTGCCAAGATCGGAGCAAAGTCTAAGAAGCCATACACGATTGACGAGACGGTCATATTGCCAGCACGCACAGCGTGTTTAAATACACTTCAGACTGGGCTAAAGGACCGGGTGTGGTCTCCTTCCTATAGAAGTTACGGAGGCCCTATCGAGAGTCGTGTTTAGTTTGTCCGCTCTGCTGTGGAAACATGGCGGTTCAACATGCCTGTATTGGCTGATTCTTTGTTCCTGGTCCTTTAGATAGCTGAGGTTAGGGTGCAGAGTTACTGACACATGTTTTAATAAAGTACTCCACAAATAATCATTCAGATGAATGAGATAGCCGCCCATCAGGCAGGGGAGGCGCGTCATATACGTCACCACAAAACTGACCTAAAATAAGCAGCTTTAACTACCTTTTACACTCAGATTCTGAATCATTTTTCAATCCATAATAATTTATTTTATAAGATATAGTTATCTGATTACAAAAATTCAATATGGCTCAGCGGACCCTTTAAATAGAGCCCCCTAAATCTGACACACCGGACCTTTAAAATGTAGCATTTTGACAAAAAACCACCTACTGCTGGATTTAATCATTCTAAGGTAACACACATGTAATAATTCTTATTTTCTGGTGATTAAACACTAAATAAAACATAGTTATACATATTATATGATGTAAAAAGAGCCCTCTAAAATCTGTTGGTCATCCAACAAGTCACTTAGCTGACACATGAGATAAGATAAGAAATAAAACGGATTCATTTTCCCAGAAACCAGTTCCCAGTTGGATTTTATTCCACTGTGATTTGCATACAGTACATAACAGACATACTGCGACTACCTTCCGGCAGCTGTTTGGTTTAGATTGACCAAATGTCAATTTTCAGCTCGGCTGTAGCTTTTCACATGCAAATGAAACGTGTCGGGGAGCTGCTTATTCGACACAGTGTTTCTGTAACTGTAAGAGCTTTACACACACTGACCAGGAAAGCAGTCGGAGACGTGTTTGCATATTTGGATGGCCTACTTTTTTAGGAGAGGGGGGGTCGGCTGCTGAGCTTCAGCTAGTAAGCAGGCAGAAAAAGGGAATATATTTAATACTTTAAATATTTTAACAGATTTCTTTTCTTATGAAGCCCCGTGAGAACTTGTTAGAGATGCCGAGAAGACAATTGCATCACATTTACAAGCAGGTTGTTTAGTCTATCCTGAGTGGATTAAAACGTTTTCACTAATAATAGAACAGAAATATGAATAATATAATTAAAGCTGCACAGTAACGGGTATGTGGAGGACAGATGAGGTGAAGAAGCTGCAGTGATTGGTCTGTGGAGGACAGATGAGGTGAAGAAGCTGCAGTGATTGGTCAAATTTGTCATATTTCGATGGTCAGACGGAACAACTTCATATCATAACTGCTGTTTATGAAAATATTTAGAGCTGAAACATTCAGGCAATGAATCAATAGAGAGTGAATTGCAATGCCGAACTGTTAGCAAATCAACGCCCTCAAATTGATTTCTCTCAGCCTCTTAAATGCGATTATTTGCTGTTTTTCTATGATATTAAACTCAGTATTTGGCTCTGGGGAATTGTGAATTTTACAGACCAAACGATGCATCAATGAATCCAGAAAATAATCAACCAGCCCTGGAAAAAAACGTGTCCAAACTGTCCAAGATCTGTTGTTGTTGCTTGGATTGGATTTAAAAAAAATAAATATTCAGTTTATTTTTGCAGGAGGAATCCAATCCAACATTTATATGACGCTTTGCTGTTCCATCTCCATCTGCACTGTGAACCCTGCGGAGACCTTTCTACAGAGAAAAAGGTCAATAATAATGTTTCTCCCGCTGAGACGAGCTGATAAACCTTTAAAGGTGCTGACATTCCTGTGTTATTTAGTCTGCATGCATGCTGTCATGCATTAAGCCTGTTGTGGCTGAGGACTGAGGGATTAAACACACAAGGCCGTGGGGGGAATGCGAAGGATGGGACGGCTGTATATAACGCCGGGTTATAGAGATGATGATACGAATTATGACTTGTTTGGAGATTCCACCAGTGATGTCTCTCTCTCTCTCTCTCTCTCTCTCTCTCTCTCTCTCTCTCGCCGCCACACGTGAGGATGAAGATTTACGGATGAACAACAGAGGAGAAAGAAAAGGATTTGGAGGAAGAATAAAGAGGGCGCGGAAGCGAAGATTAGATTTCGTGGCGCCGCTGTAAAACTTTCCTGACGATTTGAATGAACTGCTATTATGTGAATAAAGCGGCCTCGACGCGAGGAAACAATCGCTAAATGCAACTCTAATTTAGGGATGAGGAATCTGCGGTGTTCGCTAAACAAAAACGGCTTTAAACGCCGTATTAAGCTGTCATCCACTTCAGCTTTCCATTCATTTCCTTTTGTCTTCCAGCTCGCATCGACACACAGCCAGAGCTCCAAATGGGCCAAGGCCTCTCTCAAATGACAGAGGAAGCTCGTGGAATAAGGAGTAAATTCTGGGTGTGTGTGCACCGCACAGCACTCTGTGTTTGGGTTGTGTTTACAGGGGTCTTTGTTAATGAAATATCAGGGCTCGGTTGACGTTTCACGCTCTTTGTAGGACCTCATGGCACAGTTGCTTCACTGCATCTGTCTGTAATCTATCATGCGGCGCGTGCATACCTGTGGGAACTCGATGATGGCCTCGGTATGAGGTAACGCTACACTGGACGACAGTTTAACCTTCCCGCTAAACAACTGTTACTCTCCAAAAACCAGAAGACAGACTCGTAGATGCTCGGTGGGCTTCGGTTTCACGGATGCAGTTTCACGTTACAAAGAAAGCGTAAAAGTAGCATAAAGTGCTGCGGCTTCTTAATGTGGCGGCACTCGATACTTCTCCTTCAGGACGCTTTGACTGGACAAACTCTGTGTCCTCTCTGAGACATGGTTCACATTCACTGCGGTCTCTTAAATCTTCCTGCACTCAACAGCATGTTACACAATATAACAGGAAAGGTATAAATCACTCACTGCTAAAGTTTTCAGAACCTGTATGAACATTTCATACAAAAGCTGCAGTTCCTCAAACGTCCACTTGAGGCTGGCTCCAGAAGTGAGTCAGTCTCCATAAGTCCCCATGTCCAAATGTTCAACTTCACAGCAGAAATAAACATGTTTACAGCCTGGTACAAAAAACAGTTTTGGTCTCTGTAGCTAATTTCCCCGTTCATGACAACTGTACTGAGGGTGAATTTATATACAACTCACCTGTTCACATTATATTAAGGCTTAAAGTTATGCAGGATTAAGAGCGTGGACGCTTTAAATCACAAGCAGGCACCATAACAGACGGCTTGTTTGAGCAACCAGGCTTCATTCAGCCAGTCTCAGGTCCATATTTTATACTGTCTATGGCTCCGGTGAGCATAACTTCAGCTTTACTGACTTAAGTTACATTGCAAACTTGATTATATCCAGTGTGTTTTACTGCAGGCTTAAGTAAAGACATGCGAGATATTGATATTTCAGAATTAATTGACAACTTTCCTATTGTGTACACTATCAAACCATAACTGTATAGCCTGACGTCCCTTAAAATTGTCACTACATTTCTACGACTTGCAACCTGGAGCACAACCGCGTCCAACCCTGAGCATGACGAGCAAAATGACTGCCATATGAATATGGTGAAAAACACAAATTATAAGCCAGTATTTTTGCTATTAGGTGCAGCTGTTTAGCAGGTGAAACGTGAAGTCAGCCTGGAACTTTTCAGATATAAAATAGTTTTTTGTGAACTCGCTAAAATGAAGACTGGCCTAACTATACCGATCTCCAGACTGACTTATTTTAAGTTAGCCACCCTACCCTCAGGCTAAAACTAAGAGCTATATTTTCACAGGAACAACCAAAGACACCTGCTGGCAAAAAAAACAGAAAGTATGGCTCATAATTTGTGATTTGCTAACATATTGTGCCTCTAGTGATAAGAAGGGAAAGAACCAGAAAGATGACAGAGTTAATGCTGGAGTGAATAAAATAAAAAATGTCTTAATTTACTCAAAATTCACAGTCGTACCCCGTCAAGAACTAGACAGCTTTGTGCAGCAGACGAGTGTATTTGTGTGAAACTGGCCGATGCTCTGCACCATCCTAAAAATGGGTGGTGTTTGAGAGGAGGGAATGTTTGGGCAGAAATGCTGGCCTCTGGCAGTATTACTGGTAATTAAAAATCGGGCTGTTATTTCTGCACAAGCTCAGCAATGGAGTGGTGCCAGTGATCCGCCACCCTGGCACCCTGCAACTATCAGCATCAACACTGGTGCACAGGGTCTAATTATTCTGTAACTGGCTCGTTTTTTAAGAGCGCACTGGTTCATCAGACAAAACAAGTCGGAGCTGTTGAGAGAAACAATGATCCGGCTCGTTTGGGTCAGATAGAGGCTAACTAAAGTGGACACACCCTTGTATTCCCAGTGGCGTCGTTCCCTTCATTACTCCACAAGGCCAAAGCCGACGCTCCTCCACTCAAGAACTATTCTCGTGGCTGTTAATTACGATGCGTGCGTCCTCCAGATCCCCGTGACTTCTTAAGTCCTGGGACGGCGCTTAACCGTGGCGAGCGAAGACGCCTTGGGGACAGAGGGGAGTCACACGAGCTGTAACCAGCTGATGGACAGGGGCAAGAGGGGCTCCAAAGCTGAGATGGAGCGGTGAAATGAAGTTCAAGACAGGGGGCAACAATTTGGGATGGGTGGAAGGAAACACAAGAACAAGAAGCCAGAGAGAAGCGAGTAATGTGGTGATGGGAACATGATACGTGTGATGTCAGGACCCTGGATTGGCGACACATTGGTGGGATATAATGAAATGTAGGGATGGAATTACTGCGTGATGGAGAATAAAATGGGAAAGGGTATAAACCCCTCTGAGGAGGGGGAGGCAGAGATTTTAGTTCTATCAGATGATCTCATAAAGATATTGGATTACAGGTCAACGCTGACGTGCGCCAAATGTCTGAACTTTAAAGCAGCGTGGGACGACACCTTGTGTTTTTTAGCTATTTTTCATTTTATCCAATAAAACTTGAAATAACTCTATAAGGATAAAAAATCGGTGACTTTTCATCAACCCCACAACAGAAAGTGAGACACCTCGACTGAGGACGTGTCTCCAAATGTCCGAATTTTTGAAGCAACTATGACAGATACCTTCTGTTTTTAGCTTTCAAAATGAATTTTTATCACTCCACAACAGAAAATGTGATACCTCGACTGAAATCCGCCACAATAACAGCGATATGGGGAACGTCTTGCAGATTGACGGAGGAGGAGGAGGAGACGGCGTAGCAGAGTGACGGAGGCAATCAGGGTCAGATAGATTAGGTGTCTGAGGTGCAGAGATACAACACAAGGTAGTTACAGAGGTCCCCTTTAACAAATTATCCCCTTCATCTCTCTCCCGCTTTACCCGTTACCTCCTTCCCTTCCCTCCTCACCTCATGCATTCAGCTCTCAGGTTACAGGCGAGCAGCTGATTTACGGTGCTTTGAGGTCACTGTTGACAAAAGGGAGCGGGGGGGGGCCACATTTCAAGATCCCATGACTGATGCAAATATTATGACATGCACCACTCCTGTTTTAATAGCACATATTGAGGCGTTGTATCAATGTCTGTTAACGTCTCGGTGCGGAGGTTATTAAATGTTAGCCTGCATATATGGTCCGGTACCGCTGCTGGAATGTCACGCGTGCAGTTGGTGGTGAAACGACAGGATTTGTGGATGGATGGAGAGTGATGAAGTGTTTCTTCTTTCCCTGACCTTGTTTTTCATTCCAAATTTTAATGTCACACACACACGTAACATTCGTACAACGCTTACAGCACTTCGGGTTAACAGAATCAGCATTTTGGGACAAAAAGATTTAGTAACAGTTTGGGTCACCGGGTTCATTTTGTTTCCGGTCTTTTTATAAAATATAATGGCAATAAAATAATTACACATAGCAACTCATCCCTTCGGTTAAAGCCTTGAACTGACAGTACTGTAAACATAGCAATTTCCTTTTTCATCATTTCATTATTCCTGTTTTTCTCAGCTGAATGAACCTCGAGCCTCCTCACGCAACACTAAAGATCCATCATCGCTCCAATTGTTGGCCTCCGTTTTTCATTCCATTACTTTAGTCTTGAATCTTTTTGATTACGAGATAAAAGTGGACATTAAAAACCAAACATAGTATATTTCTACTCTTGAAAAAGACAAAACATTGTGCTAAACTTGACGTTCGCATGCCGGTATCTTTGTTAACAGAAAGTGGATTTATAAGGATGTTAGTTTGTAGCTTATGAAAGTTAAACCTCATACCACAGATTACAGAGTAATGCTCGTGTTTAACAGCTTTCATTCATGTGCCAACTCATGAAATGCATATTAAAAATATCTTGACTATATCAGAGGTAACTTCTGACCACAGGACCGGCTGGATCATGATGCAATGATGCAGCTTCAGTCCAAAAAAAAAAAAAATCCAAGAATGCTTTAAAATTCTGGGTTTGTTTGTTCAACATCTGCTGCAGCTCCAGCTTCTGTAGCTGATCACTGAGCTTCCTGTCATAATCCTACAGGTTGGACCATCTTACCTGGCTTCTGGGGCTCAGGCATGTCTTTGTCTGTTTATAGTGATTCCTCTGAAAGCGTCTTCCTCCTTTCCTTGTCTGCGGATCTGCCTGCGCTTCATCCTTCATCCCTTTTTATCACCTCAACACACACACACCCCAAACACACACACACACACACATTACCACTACCAGTCCCTCCATTGCCCACCCCCCCTTAATACAAGTGGAACAAGGAAGGAAGAGAGCGACAGAATAGCTGTCACTTGAAACCTTGGCAGGAGCTTTGAGGAGGAGAAGGAAGACACCATGAGGGGTAAAAGCGGTGCAGAGCCATAAAGAAAAGTCCGGCCTCTGCCAGCTGATTAACTCATTAGGCCCTGGAGCCAGAACATTAATAAACTTGACTGACGATAATCAACACTGACAATGTGATGGAGTGATGCTGCAGTTTCTGAAGGTGCTCAGGTATGTTTCGTGTGGAAACCTGACGTGTTAGATGTTTTTCTAAATGATTAGAGGGGGATGATGGGGTCAGAAAAGAAAGAGGGGTTAGGTATATTTCTTTTTGCTGGATGGAGCATGAAGGTTTTTTTTCCATGCCCCATATTTATACTTTTTTTCTTGTAGGAAGGAATAGATACATCAATCTTTTTGTGCTCCATGGATCATTTTACAGGGGACAAAAATGACACATGAACATTGAACATAGTCATTTTTTCCCTCTAACCGACCGTCACCTTCACTTAAAGGGCCAGTGTGTAGGATTTAGCAGCATCTGCAGCTGTTGACTGCAACCCCTCGCCTCACCCTCTCCTCCCTAGAAACTGTGATGGCCACGAAATGGATGAAGAGCATGAAAGGTCCGATCTAGAACCAGTTCAGTTGGTGGTTCAACAAGACGGTCGTGTCTAAGATGGTGACCCCGTGCGATTCTCGTGTTGCCAGATTGAAGAGACTAAATTTGTTGTTTTAAAGAGCAACGAACAAGAAGTCAAGTGGTATATTATCAACAGCAGTTGCGGTGGATGAATGTATCAGAGCTGGTTAAGTTTAGGAAAAGATCACGGTTTGAATTAAAATAATAAGCTAACTATGGGTTCAAATCTCACAATCTAAGGTTATCGCCTAGACACGACCATAAAAAGGTGATCTGTGTCTGTAGATAGATCTGCTCATTGTACAAAAACATAAAAATTCATATTTTCAGGTGATATTCAGTAAAAAGAGCCCCCTGAATCTCACACACTGGACTTTAAATAGTACAAGTGTATCATATATAATTTAATATAATGAAATGGAGAGCCCACGGGTTTCTAAAGACTCGTTTGAGCTCAGGCTCTTGCCGTTGCCATGTTGGCTCTCCTGCTTCTTACGCCTCCAGGCTAATCTAAAAATGGGCAAAGACATGCAACATCGGCGGACCTAAAACGAGCTGAATTAAGTCCAGCCTACCTGTAACAGCACCTACATGTCAATCAAAGCGTCCACGCTCAATCCTGCATAACTTTAAGCCTTAATATAATGTGAACAGGTGAGTTGTATATAAATTCACCCTCAGTACAGTTGTCATGAACGGGGAAATTAGCTACAGAGACCAAAACTGTTTTTTGTACCAGGCTGTAAACATGTTTATTTCTGCTGTCTAACATGGGGACTTATGGAGACTGACTCACTTCTGGAGCCAGCCTCAAGTGGACGTTTGAGGAACTGCAGTTTTTGGCTCCATTTCCCAACCATGGAGGTTGCTGCTTGAATGTAACGTAATGAATGTTCAGCACAGAGTGAAAACATTACAGTGACAGTGGTAATAACTGTTCATTTAGTAGCTCTTTGTTCAAACATAGAGAGCAGCGTGACAACTGCTAATTTCACTCCTTATGTGTGATTTGGGAAATAAAATTTAAAAGATTACTGCTCCAATAACATAATAAGCATGAAATCAGGGTTGAGACATTAGTATAAAGGGTGCTGCAGCGTTATTCTATGTCCAAACAACTATAACTATATAATATCCTGCTTTGCTTGCTCAAAAAGTCAAAACATGAGGTTCAGCCCTGTTCAACCACCCCGATAATTTCCAGACATTCCCTAACTGAAGAGGATGAGAGAGAAAAAAAAGATCCTCAGGAATGAAAATGAGAGCAGTAGTAGTAGTAGCAGCAGCTTGGCGTTCCAACCGGCTCTGACAATCCCATTTGTTCTCCAACAACAGTAGCCGTAGCTGTCAACAGGGTGTATTTTATGGGATGGAAGACCTCGGAACAAGGCCAAAGACAGCAGAAGGAGGTCGCTGACCTTAAACTTCCCAACCCATCATGACAGACAGACATACACACGCATGCTTGAGCTGAGGATTTATTTAACGTAGTATATAAAGACAAAATATTGTATATCTGTGAGTGATGGGAGCACGACTGTTGCCTTATCCTTCCTCATGACCTGAAATGAGTGTTCTGAACATCAGTGTTCGATTATGCATTCAAGCAGCTTTTCACTTTCCATCCGTTCGTCTGTATACAGTCGTCCCTGTTTTGAATTCTGCGCTCATTTCCTGCCATTACCTTGGCTACAACAATAAACATTCTTTGAGACTTTCATTTGGGGAGCGAACTTAAGTCAGAAAGAGAGGCAGAGATTGAAGAACGGCTATTTAAGGCAAGTGCAACTTGAGATTCAGATGTTCAAGGAGAACAAAATACCCTAGAGAGGAAGCTTATGAAGGGCTGTTCAATCTACTGTATATTCTAACTTTACGTTGCTCGACTTTAAAGCTGAATTCTCTTTAATCAGACTTTTTGATGCATTCGCAGCTCATCAGCGGCGACTTATACTGTGACTAAACGCCGTGAATAGGTTGAAATTATTCATGTATTGTGGATTTAAAGTGGATATAGGAGACTAACTATAGGTGTCCTACATGATCCGGTGATCTCCTGTCGAGGATGACACCGGAGTTATTTAACGCTTGCATTAGTTAAGCCTCACTGAAGTGCACGTTAAGCCAACTGAAGCGGGTCCCCTCCACCTTCAGAGCTGCTTTCCTGTGACTGATACACAGCAGTTTAGAGATTAAAGTCAGCAGCAGGCAGAATTTCGTCAAAATGCTGCATTTTAAAGGTCCGGTGTGTCAGATTTACAGAATATAACATATAAAACTATGTTTTTTAAAGTGTATATGTATCCTTATGTCTTTGTGACTTTAGAATGAGCCTTTCATACTACAGATGAGGGTCCGCCATTGTTAGACGGAGCTATATTGAATTCTTGTAATCAGAAAACTATATCTTATAATAAAAAATGATTCCGAATTGGTAAAATCCTAGTTTAAAATCTGAGTGTAAAATATATATTTTATGTCCCACAGACAGGTTAGGGATTTCATTTTTTCTGAACGAATGTTTGTGGAGTAGTTGTAAAGTAGAAATAAAACTAAATAAATACACGTCTAAACAAGTGGGTCTGGAGTTCTTTTTAAAGGTTTCCCAAAGGAGCCAGGACTTTAAAGACACCGTCTCCTTGAGATTTCAGTTTGGAATGAGGTACACCCTAATCATAGAGGTCCTTAGAGACCTAATGGTGATATGGTAATATAGTAATATTAAGTACAGACAGGTGCCTGACCAGGCAGAGTCTGAATTTGATAGAGAGCCAGAGATCCAGATTGGAGTTACATGAGAGTGTTTTGTAGATCTGGTGAAAAGCTTTCCAGCAGCTGAACCACTTGTAAATGATCTAAGGATGTTTTGCTAAGACGGGTGAAATAAAAGGACGAATAATCATCTCCATCTTAGCTTGAGACACAACTGGCATGAGGTCAGCAAATATTCCTCAGCTAGAAAAAATGAAACGCTGCCGATCGAGCGAAAGTGATGCCGACTTTGCTGCACCTTCGACCACAAATAAGGACGTCTGTTTTATCAGCATTGAACTGTAGAAAGTATCAGCCATCCCATTTTAATTCAGACATGTAAAATAGACAATATTGAAATGTTTTGATGATTGAAAACTAATTATAAGGTTTGTAAGGCCCATTTTACCTCAGGGTGCAAACATTGACTAAGATCTGATTACTTAAAGGTCCAGTGTATGTGCATGTATGTGTTAGGATTTAGTGGCACCTAGTGGCGAAGTTGCAGATTGCAACCAAATGAATTCTCTCCCACGCCTCGCCCTCTTCCTTCCAAGCATGTAGAAAAAACTCTGGCTGCGAAATTAATAAATTAATTAGTTATTAAAAGCAAAAGGCCATAGCTAGATCAGAGTTAGATATATATATGTAGATATAAAGGAGTCATTATAAAACAACAATACTTATTTTCACCTGATTATCCACTAATGAAAACATACTAATAATTATTGTATTGTCAGTTGCTGCCAATAAATACTCCAAACCTTACACACTGGACCTTTAAGGTGCTTTAAAAAATGAACATATTTACATAAATTATTCACAGTGTCTGTAGAAAAAACCTTTAATTCATTTAGTTTGTCCCACGTACTGAACTAGAGGTGATTATGGTTAAAAACAAGATAAATTCAATATATAAGACACTGTTGGCTCAGTTTTAATGAAATTTGGAGCCATTTTTCACCATTTTAAACTTTTTTTTAACAGTGTAGTCAAATATTTAAACCAGTTTCTCGTTAATTCTTGTAATTGGTTGACTCGTCTGATCAGTTTTTGACACTGCAGCAACTTAACAAACACCTCGCTTGACTCCATACAGGCTTAGGAGAAAATGAGTTTTCAGTGATTAGCCCCAAACTGTGGCGACATGGCGCGCCGTCTTATTTAAACCTCAGGACGTGTTTCCAAAGTACTTTCTTTCTCATTTTTCATAATGCTCCAATTTTAACGGCGCACAGGCAGACAGGACGTGACAGCGTCTTCCTTCAAAGTGAAAGTCCTGTTGCCGTTACACATAAATAAACACGCTTTCATATTTGACTAAGAATAGTAAGGTGACACCGTTGTTTAGGGCGATGACAAAGAGTAATGGGCTGTCCCAGTAAGGGGGGAAAAAGATACTGTATAGGGCTGCATAGTTTCAAAGGCAGAGCCGGGGGGGTGGGGGTCACATGCCTCAGTCACCATATGCTCCCTGCAGAGTACCCCAACCTTCAACCTGAACCGGAGCCCACTGCTTCCATGCAGACAGATAACAATGATGTAACAAAGGCCCATCAAAAAAATGAGTGTAATTACAAAAGATAGCCAGCCGACCTCGAATTTAACGTGTAAAATCTGCTGTTTTTGGTTCATTTCATCGGCCGCTGTCTTGGTTTATTTTTTAACATGGTTTATTGTTGTTGACAGAGTCTCAAGAGGAGCTTGTGTGAAGGTGGAAGGTGGTTTAAGGCAGATCCAGTTTTGTTATTGTCAAGCAAGACCTTAAGAATATGTGCAAAGGAGTTTTTTTTTTTTTTTTTTTGGGGGGAATTAGGGAAGAAAAATCCTCTTAGTGGTTTGTATAAAGTGTAGTTGCTCTCACACAATGGGATGGCAGTGTTACACGCCGTCTGAATCTATAAGTAGTCTTTGTGGAGCCATGTCTCCCTTTTCCTTCATTTCTTGCCCGTGTTTTTGACCTCACCTGGGACATTGTCCCGTCATTGTTGAATATATGCTTGATATTTCATTCTTCTAACGCGAGCCGCGTTGTCATTCTCTCAAATGTCAGGACAGAAATTGCAGCCAACACCCTTCAACGAGGCAATTTTGTGTACGAGCGAGAAGAGGTGAAAACAAGTCGGATGTCCAAAAGTGAAGTCTTGACTTCTTGATATCGTAAACTTTAAAGGATTAAAAAACTGTATTCAAAACTCCCTTTCAGCACTTTGATGCATAAATGTTGAAGTTTTAAAATGATGGATGCCTTTCACTTGTATCCACAGAGGTTTTCTTGCATGTCAGCAGAACTCCTCAACCAGAAATAAGCACTGAGAAACAAATCACATCAATCACATTTGGCAGAAACCTGCTGCTGCTTCTCTCTTTCTCTCTGCTTTGATACGTTTTAAATTTATCTTGCCACGACCCCAATCAATGAAGTCGCAGGGATTCCGCCCCTTAGTTGGCTCTTGTTGATTGTTGAACGGGCGTTTGGCAACTGCAAACCTAGTTATAGTAGTAACTGCAGCCAGAATCTGATGCACGAGGGCCTAGGGAAGAACGGCGATCCTTAAATCCTGGACAGGAGGTTTCCACATACTGGAGCTTGTGCTCACTAAACCTGTTGAGCTAAAGGAACGCTGCAAACAAAGCACGCTTGAGTCTCTGCCATAGAACAAGGAGAGAACTTGACTGTGCAGCCCAGAGTTATGTGCCGATTGTTTGCTAGATACCCATTCTGACAGTATTATGATCATATATATATATATATAGATAAATACAGATGTGATGAAACCTTCAAACCACCAGGAACACTTTGGGTTCCACTTCTCAATGTTTGATTCAGCGACGCCAGAAAAGCTCCTCAAAGTAAATGTGCATTCAAAAGCATTCCTCCACTGGTAAACTGCAAATCAATATGTATGTTCAGTATATAATCTTGAACAGCAGGCTAACCCAGCTGGGTGGAGATACAATGTGAATACAAGCTGTACTGATTTACGCCATGAGATCAGCGCTTGTTGTGATTCAGCACAGATTTACTCCCTAAATTTCTGAGGCTGAGGTAGAACATAAAAATGCTGACTAAAGAATTTAAAAACATGAACATCCCTCTTCATCACAGGGCATAAATATTTATTATTCAGCTGATGAAATGGCACATTAAGACGGGAGGCGAGAGGACGGTTGAGGGTCTTTTCTGGTCTGTTAGCAGCCTCTGCTGGTCGTGAATGTGTCGGTGCATCTAGAAACAAGGGTCAGGTCTGTGATACGTTCAGTTCAAGGTACAGTACTCCATTTTTTATAATGTCAAGCAAAGTGAATTGGTGTGTTTGACCTGCATGATCAGAGATAGTAACACTCTGAATATAAAGCGATACTTAGCTGTCCAAAAGACTGGATGAGAGCACATCGCTTGTTTGGACAGTCGACAACTTGGCTCGTCTTCTAGGTGAATTATCCTTCCTGCTGCAGCCAAAATTTAGAGCAGCACTGAGCTGAAATTTAGACATCCCAGAATAGAAATCAAAACCTCTTTAATTCTCCAAGAAGAAGAAATTGCTGCAAGGCAGCAACACGCGTACAGATCCAGTTCATTAGCTGCATTCTGTCAACAGACATGGAAACTACTGTAATTTCTAAAAATACTAATTCAAAGACCGAATGTAGTTTCTGTGCAGCAGCGCTGACATGCACAGCAGATGACAGCTTCAGAAACAGACACAAGTCAAAGGGTAAAATAAGTTGATGTATATCGAGAGACGTAAACAACCTGCACGCGCAAGTAGGTCAGCAACTTACCTTAAATAGCTCAACATGAACAAATTAACTGTGTGTGTGTGTGTGTGAGGGAGAGAGGGTTGAAACCTTTACAGGTCCAGTGTGTTTGGGATTTAGCTGCATCTAGTGGTGCAATCGCCGCATTGCAATCTCCTCACATCACCCTCGCCTTCCTCGTGCAAAGGAGAAACAACACTTTAAAGGCCCAGTCTAGAGTCAGTGTTTAGTTTGTCTGCTCTGGGCTACTGTAGAAACATTGTGTGTCAGCCTCCATGGAGGAGGACCTGCTGCCACTGTAGATATAAAACTAAAACAAACAAAACGTCATTTTCAGGTGATTATACATGCACGAAAACATAGTTATTAATGTTGTATTCCATGTCTGCCTAATTCTGAAAATATTAAGAGCCCCAATCTTTAAAAAAAAAACCTGTGACACATGTCAAGTGTCATTTATTGTCTACAGCCTAATTTAATCTATCTATCTATCTATCTATCTATCTATCTATCTATCTATCTATCTATCTTTTTATGAATACCCCATTTTCTTTGTATAGCAGCTATATTTTATTTTTGCATTTGTATTTATATTGTGTTTTTTATCTTTGTCTATACTGATGCTATACTAAAGTATACTATTACCTATATTAGGACCAGCACCTCGTTGAAGCCCCCTGTAATTTCGTTGTGCTTACAGTATGTCTGTTGTACAATTACAATAAAAGCTTTCTTTTCTATTCTATTCTATTCTATTCTATTCTATTCTATTCTATTCTATCTCTGTTAAAAAGCCTTTGAGGTTGTAAGATAGAAAATCAATGCACTGTAATTATCTGTTTTAATCAGCTAGACTTGTTCGTTGCTAAAAAGAAAATAAAACCAAAGAAAAAAAAAAGCATTGAGTTTAGAGACTTTTATTCTGAAAATACAGTGCAGAGACTTTTATTCTGAAAATACCATCCGGAAGTGCCCGTGTTGTATTACAGTACGCTTGACGTCGTCTTCCGGTGCCGGTTTCTGTCAAAATGGCTGTTCCGCTTCGGTTCAATGTTTCTGTTATTTTGACTCTTTTCTTTGTCGTGTGTTCGGATTTAGTATGTTGTAATAACGGCAGGAGGGTGAGTGTTGTTAATAATTAATAATTATTTAATTTATTTTAATTTAACCTTCGTGTTTGTACCGGAAGCTGCACCTGCGAGCTGCGTGATTAGCGTTAGCTCCGCGTTAGCAGCTAACGGCTAACTGTCGGTTTTATTTTAATTTAATTTAATTTATTGTTTTTGTTCAGGTCGGAGACTCTCCGGAGGCCTCCGAGTTCAGCGGCCTGTCTGTGCCTCTGGAGCACTCGTTTGAAGTCGGTGAGGAAAAGTTTCTGTTATTATTTATTTTATGTAAAATACGTTAATGCTAACGCTGTGAGGCTAACAGAGCAGACTGCATCAAACATTAATATTTAAATGTGTTTAATGATTAATTTAACTGTTTATCATCCTGGATTTAACTAAGCAGGTCTGTAAAAACCTTCTGAACCTCAGCTGAAGCTGTGAGGAGCTAAAAACATAAACACAACATAAATATAACATAAACACAACATAAATACAACATAAACACAACATAAATATAACATAAACACAACATAAATACAACATAAACACAACATAAACACAACATAAATATAACAAACACAACATAAATATAACATAAACATAACATAAATACAACATAAACACAACATAAATATAACATAAACACAACATAAATACAACATAAACATAACATAAATATAACATAAACACAACATAAATATAACATAAACACAACATAAACATAACATAAATACAACATAAACACAACATAAACACATCATAAACACAACATAACATAAACACAACATAAATACAACATAAACACAACATAACATAAATATAACATAAATACAACATAAATACAACATAAACACAACATAACATAAATACAACATAAATATAACATAAACACAACATAAATACAACATAAATATAACATAAACACAACATAAACACAATATAAATACAACATAAACATAACATAAACACAACATAAATATAACATAAACACAACATAAACACAACATAAATATAACGTGTCTGAAGACAGATCAGCATCTTCATCAGTTTATTATATTGGCATACATGCCTGAAACCATTGAGAAAGCGGTTTTATACCTTCAGTCTGATAACTGTGTTCAGAATTGTTTTAATAATCTTAACTTGGTTCTTAATGAATCAGAAACTAAATTCATGCTTTTTACGAGATCACGAGTGTGTGATCGTAATGTTTTCAGAATCTGCTCCCTAAATGGAACCCAGATTGAGCAAGTTGCACATTATAAATATCTGGGAATAAGTTTTCTTTTAAAACACGTGACTGAGCTCACAAAGAAGGTAAAAAATGAAGGTGGGTGCCTTTTATATAGAATCAGGTCTTGCCTTTCTCTTGAAATTATTGTTGAAACAACCATTTTATCAATTTTAGATTATGGAGATATCATTTACATGCACACATCTCCATCTACTCTGAAAGCTCTTGACACAGTTTACCATAGTGCTTTATGTTTTGAGAGTGTAGGATGGTCCTCTCTCCATGAGAGCCTCCCTTTTTATTTACAAAGCACTACAAGGCAAATCACCATCATACCTCACTTCTCTTTTAAATTTTAGACACCGCACATATAGCACAAGGTCACAAGGTTTTATAACACGAGAAACATCCCAAATAAGATCAGAGGCTATGCACCCACTAAATGGAACCATCTGCAAGAGACACTGTGTCTGTAAACCGTTTTAAAGTTTTAATACATGGTATGGGAAATATACAGTGTTCTTACTTTAACTGATTTAGTTTTAACTGATCTTGCTTTAACTGTTAACCGTTTTACTACTACTGCTTGGGCTATTTATTGTATATTGTTTATGTTTGTTGTGATCAGGGCATTGCTGTAAAAGAGCTATTTGCTCAGTCAAGGTTTCCCTGAATAAAGAACGGAAATAATAATAATAAGTAAAGAAATGAAACTACTCAGATCAGATGAAGAACTGTCCGACATCATTAAAGTCTTGAAGGATGGTGGTGAAACATCATCCTGGGTGAAGTGACAGCGTGCAGGCCTGTGGGAGCAGTTTGATGATCAGGTCTAGGTTCAGCAAGAGAGTGAGGTCAGCTGACGACCCGAATATAGTGACACGGGGCATATTCCAAGATGACAATGCCAGGATTCATCTGGCTCACGTTGAGTCCAGACCTCAGCCCCGCTGAGAGTCTTTGGGATGTGCTGGAGAAGACTCTCCCATCATCTGTGTAAGATCTTGGCGGAAAATTTATGCAACTCTGGATGGAAATGAATGTTGTGACATCGCAGAGACAGCAGATGCATGCCGTCCAACGATCTATTAGAGTTTATGTGACACTGATCTTCACACTCCTGCTGAAGTCTGCTCTCACCGTCTGTTGTCTCTCCTCTCTCAGACGATGTAGCAAAGTTTCAGGTACGCGGAGCTCTGGTGTTAAAAGCTGGAAGGGAGCCCAGCGTCTCACTGACCCAGAACCAGCTATCAGAGGAGGACAGAAGCAAACTGAAGGTGAGACGTGATGTGGACTGACGAGGGGCTGTCTCTGTGACGATCATTTTCTGGACACGTTATTCTCGCGGATTAAACGTTCGTTACAGATTTGAGCTGGTCATTAATGAGCAGATTAATGCATCTCTGACATGTTTGTTGCGTGTCGTCTCCACAGGAAGTGGCCGCAGTGGACGGTCTGTACAGAATCCGAGTGCCTCGTGTTTTCCTGCAGGCAGACAGGCCGACAGAGCGACAGGTGGAAGGTTACCTCACAGCGTTCGTCAGAGCCGTACGTATATTTTCACTCCTCTTCACCGAGTGTATCCACCTCTCTTTATACGTCCATGAACCACGGTTCAGGTTATTAGGAGTCGGTTTGCGAAATCAGCAGCAGGTGGCGCCGTTTGTTCAGCCAGAAAACCAGAAGAAGTTGATGTCGTTTGAAGAGCGCCAGCAGACGTTTGTTTATATTTTCATAATGGCACTCTAGTCATCACAAACCCGAGTTATTAAAGTGTTAAAGAGGACGTTACATTGTTTAAATTGATATTTTGTTTTTGAACAACAGTATTCATTTATCCGATGTCTTCTATAGATGTTTTTTTTTTTTTTTTTGCTCCTCAGTGCGCCATGGTCGAGTCCCATCTGAGCGACGTCATCACCCTCCACTCCGACGTGTCCGGGTACCTCATCGGGGTTTCCATAGTGACGTTACCTGGAGCCTGCAGGGGCACGGAGGTGGAGGATGAAGTCGATCTTGAAGTTTTCAACACCACGCTCAGCGTCGTGGCTCCCGTCAATGCTCCGGGGTCAGTCAGTATCTGAGCTCATGGTGGCACATCGCTGCCATCTGCGTCTGTAGACGTCCGTGCATCAGTGAAATCTTCAGATGTCTTTGATTTTGTTACATCTGCATTAATATAGCAGCTGGAACAAGTTTCGGGGTTTGTTTGAATACTAACTGCGACTTTTCTTCCAGACCTGAGACGGCTCTGTTCCTGGAACGCATGGAGCTGGAATCTAAGAAAGATAAAAACCCGCAAGAGCAGAAATCTTTCTTTGCTAAATATGTAAGTACTCCACATAGTTAATGAATACATGACGATGCCTGTTCACTCATCACCACAGTGCAGAGGGAGTGTGAGATGTTTTTATCCTCCATTAGTTTAATATGTGGCAGAAAGTTTAAATGTTTGTGTATGAATGTCTCCTAAAGTCCAAATGGTTTCACAGTTTTGGATTCTGTGTTTCACTTCACGTGTTTCAGGGCGTTTTCACACCTGTAGTTTGTTTCAGAGGTTTCATGGTGCTCGTTGTGTTTATTATCTCCTCTGCTGTAACATGCAATGTAATGTAACAAAGGAAGGAGAGTGTAACGGAGAGAACAGACAGAAACATGATTTTAAAAAAGCCTCATTTTGTATCGTGATATCACTTTCTTTAAGCCTCGTGATCAGCAGATTGATTTCATAATATTTTAGCTTTTTAATTTAATCTACTTTGTCGTGGAAACTCTAGTTATCTGGTCAAAGCTGGTACTGCTGAAGTGTGGAGGTGATGGAGCAGGTAGTCACCGGGCAAACTATCAAAAGGTCAATCGTCCCCTGAAAGCGCATTGCCCACAGTTCCCACAATAGCAGCCTCGGTCGGGTCCAGGTGAAACAACTTCACACTCAGGATTCGATCGTTCGTTCTGCTCGTCGTCTGAAGGCAGCGTGAAGCAGGAACAAGCTTGAACCCGAACAAACAAACTCTAGGTGTGAAAACGCCCAACATACACCTGCTCTCAAAATTATGAGTTTATACGAGAGCTTCCACATCAGAGTTTGTGACAAACATCTCCACGTTGAAGCTCGTGAATCTCACGTTCCTGTCGCTTGGCTCGCCTGAGCTCTCTCTTGTGACCTCCCTGTCTCGTCTACCTTGCCGTGTTCGGTGACCTGTGTTTGCTGTGCTGTGCTGCATCCGATGACCGTGTGTTGACTCGGTGCTGTGCTGTGTTCCAGTGGTATTTGATTCTGGGAGGTGCAATCTTCCTCATGGCCACCAATTCAGCACAGCCCCCAGCAGGGGGAGGAAGAGAGCAGAGCTGACTCCCACTCAAGTACTGTTGTCTTACTCGTGGCTCGTTCTTCCCCCTTCCTCCTCTCACGTTCTCTGTTTAACTTCTGAGCAACATAACCAACTGTTTCCCACTTCTTCTGTCCTTTGCTCTTCATTTGGACTTTTGTTCCAGGGTCAATGCCAAATACATTTCAGACTAATAAATCTAATTCTCTTTAGTCAGAGCGCTTTGAATGCCTCCATGCTGAACCATAACCACATAATAATAATCTTAATAATCAGTGTGAATATGTTGAGCGTGTGTTTGGTATTCCACCCTGCCGTCTCTTCTTTAATCTGCAGTCTCTCACACTTTTCTTCTTCTTCTTCTCTTTTGTTTAGAAAATCTAATCTGGGATGACCAATCTGGAAAAGTTATATATATAATATAATATAATATACTTTGTTATACTGACCTCTGTTTTGTTTCCTCGTCCTCTGCAGTGGATGTACATCGTACCTCTCGTTCTCTTCTTGATGATGTCAGGCGCTCAGGACCAATCAGGTGGAGGAGCCGGGGGCGGAGCGGGCAACGGAGGAGGCCGATGATCAACGCGACTAACAGCTGCTTCTGAACAATAATTCTCTTGAACAGTTTTGAATTGCTGTACATAATGCTATTTAATGAGGATACATGTCACACACAAACACAGCGTATGCTTGTACAGTAAAGAGGAGATATCGAGCCCTGCAGGCGACCGGCTGCATTTTTAATACTAATGTGAAAATAAAGTATTTATTACTTGAGCTCCAGTCTTTTATTATTTTTTTCTGTGTGTCGCTCAGACTGTGCAACATTTTTAGGTCATTAACAGTCATAAAAATCTAAAATGTATCATCCAGCATCATGAAGTGACTCTTCTGCAGATGTTTTCCCATTTTGGAACAGGAATGAGGAATTTCAAACTAAATTCACCTTTTTTTATACCCAAATCTGAGAAGTCCGAAATGAATCAAGCATTCAGCGGATTCTTCTGTTCAGGAATACAAGTAAATAACTATGATTTGACATTTTAATGACGAAATAATAACGTGCTTCACTCTTTTTTCAGGTTTTTTTTTTTTGTAAAACAGCAAATTTGAAAATTCATGTATAACAATAATTATATTTAAGCATTAAAAATATCATTTTGGTTAAAGAGCATTACAGAAACATAAAAAATGATTTTGGTAATCTAGGCCAGCTGTGGTGTAAACTTTCTAATTTGGCAGTAGTTCAATAGTATGGATATTTTAAAAATACTTTATAAAATGATTAATTGTGGCTTTATGACCAAAAAGAGGTTAAATGAAAGTGTAGGCTGAGTTTTAAAGGTCCAGTGTGTACGATTTAGGAGTATTTAATATATCAATTAGTGTGTTTTCATTTGTAATCACCTGAAAATTAAATTGCTGCTTGTTTATGTTGTCTTAAAATGAACCCTTTATATGTGCAGTGAGAGCGGGTCCTTTTTCTACAGTAGTCCAGAACAGACAAACCAAACCCTGAACTAGATCACGTCAATTTTGCAGAGTTCTTATTAAATACTTGGAAAGAGGGTGAGGCGTGGGGAGAGTATTCATTTGGTTGCAACAACTTCACACAAAATCCTACACAGTGGATCTCTAATAATATAATTATCTTTCAATATATTTAATTTAATGTAAGAAAAAACAAAAATAAATGATGTACCAAAACGTTTTGAATATGAAAACAAACTTATTCAAGTCAGAAAATCATTCACGGTGACGACAGAACATTTCTAAAGAGGCGGCTCACCTCAAGGAAGTCTGTTCTAAAGATAAACAGTCATTAGACGGTCCGATCCAGTTCCAGTGCGATCCCTCACAGACCGGTTCCTGACTGCTTTCCTTCACTGATGGGGACGTTTCTGTGTCACTTTGCCAAATCTGAATTAAAAGCCTCACTCAGCGGTTTAATCCTTCCACAAGGACAAGAGCAGCAGCTGCTGTTCCTACAACAAGCGTCACAACAGTATTCACTTCATATTCAGATTTGATGTATATCTACAGTCCTTTAAAATGCTTCATGTGCATGTTTATGTGGACTGTTTCTAGTTTTCTAAAATCTCCAAACCTTTGTGCATTCCAGACATTTTAAACTGGACGAATTTTCCTCAGTGAGTCCTGGAATATATCTAATATAATTCATGGGTTTCTCACACAATCACAGCACAATATTTCCTTGACGTGTTTATTTGATTTTGTATTTTAAAATGACTCTAAACATAGAAAATATTGGAATTTCTTGGACCCAATCAAACACACTCAAGTGACTGGCTCATGTTTAAGGTCACCTGAGCACGGGGAATTTAAAAAAGTCGGCCCCAGATTCTTGCAATGGTCTTCAATACACACTAAAAATAATAATAATAATTGTAAATAAACAATAATATATAATCTGTGGATAATTTAAATGACAACAAACCTCTCTGCTTCATTTTTTTTCATCTGTATTTTCTTGGGAATTCTCAAAGGTTCTTTTAAAGTTTAAATAAATGAATGAATATTTTTAAAAAGTCATGAATCAGTGGACTTCACAGTCTCAGCGAGAAGTGTCGTTGCATGTTATTTTATTTCCTTTTTAGTTGATAGAAGAGAGAAGCCACACCGTACCTGCTCGTAACTTGCTTGTCTGTGAAATAAACACATATAGAGTCCTCTGAATAAACAGTGATACAGCATGGTAAAAAGCTTCATACCTTTAAAATGGTGTTTATGTTGGTGATTTCAGTCCAAGGTCAAACACAGACAGACATTTCAGATCCTATAAAAGCAAGCTGAGCACAGTGGAGGGCAGAATATAGCTCAGCTTCTAACAGACGGTCCAATCCAAACTAAAGGGCGACCACCAGTCTGTCCAGGATCCTAACTACATCCATTTTTGGGCGCTAACGTCTTTGCTATGTTTCCTATCTGTGTATTTATAATCGTGAGTCATCGAGATCACAGAATCAAAACAACACGGCTTTAGAAACAGAATGTCCCAAAATCCCTGCGTCAACATCACCTATCCTTTTCCTCGTGGCAGTCGCTCCATCCGGCTGTTTTTAGTTTCCCCTGTTTCCAACTGTGAGGAATATCCTCTTATTTCAGGAGGCGCAGCTTTGGGCTTCAACACTTCAATGCCCTCTGCCCTCGTCCAATCATCGACAGGCCCTTCTCAACATGACCCATCGAGTCACACGGCCGCGCCATGACAGCTCTCCGACCGCCTCCTCTGGCTTTCTTTGCTGTACAACATGAGGAAATACTCATGGGGACAGCTGAGGGGAACAGGTGAGTTTGACGAAAGTGAGACGGACGACAAAAGTCATCTGTTTGTAAAGAGATCTAGTCTTGTCAGACGAGGGCAGAGGTTAGACCGAGAGAGAAGGCGTCGATCAGGACGTGACTTTTAACGTTTCTCGTCTCGTCAGTATCATCAGAATAACACGACGAGCCGAGATCAAACATGCTGTTTCCGACGCCCTTATCACACTTTACAAAAACACACAATCTCATTCATGTGTGTGTGGGATTTTACCGTCAGCTCAGACTGTGATATATATCCACGCACCGGGCAGCTGGAGGACACTAATCATACACGTTTGCAGTTTGTTGAGGCACTACATCAGCGTATGCCGTGCTTTCGACACGGAAAATGAGCACGAGCTAAAATTAACAGACGCCTAAAAAAGTTCAAGCAAAGGGGAACTAAGAAATCCTAATATTAGACGAGCAGCAGCAATTAAAAAGCTGTTTTGCGTGTTACAATTATAGCAGCTTGGAAAGGTGCTGGAGGTAAAGACTAAACTAGAGAGAGAGTCAGGTAAATAAATTCCCATTTTTTACATTTTAAAGGATTAAATTGCTGTTTTTCATTGAATATCATTCAGGAAGATGCAGCTCTGTATCAAGAAACTACTATTTCTACTCCTCAGACACAGCCAGGGTTGTTGGAAGTCGGTCCGAGTTTGGGGCTGCTGAGAGAACTTAGTCTCTAAAATCTAAAATGCTGTGCGGCATTCATTGCTTTTGTATATATATATATATACCATAACAGCAAGCATACAGCAAACATGAACACCAATGTACTGTATGCAGCCACAGGCAGGAACATTAAAAAGACGAATAATCTACTGTTTAATTGATTTAATAAGCATGAGACACCTGTCACTGTTCGCTGTTAACAGAGGAACAGCTGTAGATGGAGAACAGTGCAGTACTTCTAAACCTCGAAATTTAGAGCAAGCTCTAGTTACCTAATCACTCCGATCTGTAACAGAATCACACATCCTGTTACACTAATGGCCTACATGTGTCGCTGCACATGACCGTGATTGCAGTTACCTCGTGCACTCTGGCTGTAGCTGTCTGAGTTTAACTCTGAACTCCATAAAATACCTCAACGTGTCATAGATCCAACCTGTCTTGACTTAACCAGGGTTGGAAATAAGGTTGTTATAGTATTATAGACGTACTGTTGTTAAAACAATCAATCCTCTACTACAGATACTAATGCACAACGCATTACAGTCATTATAAATATAAGTGATGGGTTCACAGGGTGCTGCATCCCCCTCAGCACTGCGACTTCCCACATCCACTGACGCAGCTTCTACAGGGGCTTCAACACAGTTTACTAGTGAAATCTTCAGAATACAAATTTACAGATACAAACAAAGTTCAGAGGTCTAGGCTGAGGCAGGATCTGGAAATATCTGGGCAGTGGAAAGTAAAAGCTTGTGGCACAAAGACAATCTTTCAGGAGTTATGAGGGATGTAATGAGGTAGAACATGAAGGAAACTAAGATACCAAAATCATGACACCGTGGCACTTCAGAAACCATGATGCATCTCTTTCTGGCATGTCTAACAAAAGTAGTAAACCAGGTTTATTGATTTCATTTCCATATCTTTGCCAGAAGCAATAATTTACGTCGACTGGAGTTGTATATTTGGCTGCCTGGTGAAATCAATTGCTTCTCTAAAGGGAAGTGTGCTCCAGCCAAAGTTTCACTCTTCTGGGACGGTCAAACAATGTCTGAACACACACAAACACTTTTCTGAAATCAGAATCTGATCATTTCTGTAGGATCACCCGTTTCTCTCAGCGGTTGGTCGGCTGTACAGAGGTGAAGAGTTGGCAGGGTTCATTCTTGACGCAGCTATTTCTGACACTGTGAACGCCTTCCAGGAAAGACTGCCCCTCCGTCTGCGGCGCTATCCTCATACTTAAACAATTATCACGTCTACCTCCGCTCCATGACGGCCAACTTCTCACTCCTCTTTAAAGTGTTACCGTTCAGACTGTGGAAGAAATTCCAGTGGGAGACGAACGAATGAAAAATTAGTCCAATATTGTCTTTGATTTATTCAATAAGAATAAAATGAGGTTAAAAAGACGATATGAGCATCAATACGAAGAATACCACTCAGAGAATACCAAGTTATGAGGATTTCAGGTGGTTTATACAGTTCCTGTCCTGTACCTGCCGTGACCTGGGGGTCTCCAACTTTGAAGTTCTGTTATTACTTCTAAGTTTTGCCCTAATGAGGTATCCGACCCTGATCATAAACATGAAGCTTATCAACAAGGAAACTTCTCGTTATAAAAACAGTGAAACCTTTTGAAGAAACTCATTAAAATAACAGGTATTAACACTAGACACGGTTTGCTACCCAAACTCTTGGCTGGCCCTTCAAACGGGTCACGGCTGTAAGATAAGACAAGCTGTAAATTATCGTCATAAAGGAATTATAATACAACATACAAATTATAATTTAGTTAAAACAAGTTTAATGGATAAACTTTGTCACTACACTAACTACAAACTCTTTGTGGGTCAGACTAACCAGTTATTTTGGAGCATATATCCACCTTAAGTCCAACATTTGGTATCCTCAAAACGTCCACTTGAGTCAGTCTCCATAAGTCCCCATGTTAGACAGCATAAATAAACATGTTTACAGCCTGGTACAAAAAACAGTTTTGGTCTCTGTAGCTAATTTCCCCGTTCATGACAACTGTACTGAGGGTGAATTTATATACAACTCACCTGTTCACATTATATTAAGGCTTAAAGTTATGCAGGATTAAGAGCGTGGACGCTTTGATTGACAGGTGGGTGACGTTACAATTGGCTTGTTTGAGCGACCGGGAATCATTCAGCCCGCCACAGGTGCACCAACTATCCACGTCTACATCCATTTTTAGATCAACCACTTTACTCATCAGTCTGCAGGGACGGGTGTTGAGTCGGTATCACTGGACTAACTGCTGTTGATGTTAAAAAATGTTATTCAGTGGAGCTTTAAGTCATTTTACATTCTTGGTTTAATCACTTTAGTTTATTTAGATCCTGGTTTATGATTGGCACATGCCACTGGTTGGATCACCAGTGCAAACCGAGCACTCTGTTTCTGTTATGCCATGAAGGAATACATGAAATTTCCCCCCCTACGTCCAACAAGGTCATGGTCAAATTAAAATACGGTAGAGGCCAGCAGAGGCTGTTTACTGCTCTTAAGCTGCAAACCTGTCACAGTTAGTTGGAAAAATACCCAAGTGTTCACATGGTTGTAACAGCAGGGAGAGAGGATAATAGGTGAATGATGAAACAGAGGGAAATATTGCAGAATATAACACGATGGAGGAGAGCGGAGATCACATACATGAAACAAACTGCCGCTGGCATAGCAGAAGTTGCTCATAAATCTGACGGCTCTTTGTCGCCTGGAAACCACCAATGTCAGTGTGACAGCCGGACCACCGCCCCCCCTCTCTCCACCACCACCCACCACCCTGTTATTGCATCTCGTGATTTAGTAGGAGTTACAAGGTTAAGGTTTCACTAACGCTGCAGGGAGCATGTTGATTTTGGCCTGTCGTTTTCACGCCGTAAATTTGGACATTTTAACTATGCGTGGCGTGATAGCCATGATATACAGCTAACATCTAAACTAACAAATAGCTTTATCTCCTCCGTGGTATCGAATTATCCAAATGCTTCTTCTTCATTAAGGGAGGAACGGTTCCACGTAGGAAGGATTTTTGCGGGCACGCCAGGGGAAATATTGTACTTGTTCTTCATCATGCTTCGACATGACCTTTAAACAAACACGACTCTCGGCGAGTTATTTTTACCGGCTGCTGGGTTTCAGTTGGGTTCCCCTCAAAATCAGACTAAACAAGGCGATGTGAACGCTACCGCTTCCATCCACAGGGGTAGACAGAGTCGACACAAAATGAAAGTTCCTCCGAGCCGCTTTAAAGCAACAATACATGACTTTTCCACAATAAAACAGATTTTAAATCATTCCGTCTTACACTTATAATCAAATGTAAAATGGAGCCTCTGTCGTTCCCCCTCCGAGCCCTGTATGTCTGTTTTCACATCATGTCATTCTTGGCTCGACCTCCTGCAGGAAATGCATAATGCTCTATGGCACTTAGTCACACACCACCAACTATTTCACTAATTTTGCTCAAACTGGATCATGTTTTATGGAGACAGTGTTTCCTAATGGACAGTAAAGTAAACTGCTGCAGAATGTAGCTTCAGTTAGCTAGATAGATCAGTTACATAGCCGTGCCGCCTGGACTTTGAACTTAGGCAGGGACGGGGAACCGAAGCGCCAGAACACGAAGCTGGATGAAGCTAAGAAGACAAAAAAAAAAAAAAAAAGGGCGACTAGGGAAGAAGACACCGGACAGAGTAAATCTGGGACTGACTTTTAGTGGTTGGCAAGAGCTTGGTGAAATAAAAGGCTGAAAGACAGTACAGTACGTCAGTAATATTAGCTGGCTGCTATGTCTCGTGTTGTTGACCTTTTTCGATGTTTTGCAAAGTTGTGGACTTGATCATAATAAATACATGCGTACAGCTGTCCGTATATACCCCAGTGGTATTGCACTCTCGGGCGACTGGGGGCCCTAAATCGCAAAAATAAATGACAAAAATCGCACATAATGTTGCTTTAGGTAGGTAAATGCTGCACGAAGAATTCAAATCCTTCACCAATCACAAGTAAAAGTCGAGGTAATACGTAATAAACAAGTTGTTTTAGAGACTTCAGTGTTCACACCAAGAGCCAAAAACGGCGTTAGGGAAGTGAGAAGGAGGAAGCACCTGCCTTGTCAATCAGAAGAGAGAAAACTACAAAAGGAAGTCCCTGAAAAGCATTCATCCCAGCAGGCCATCGGTCACAGATTATATCCTTAACACTTAATGTATACCCGGCACTCCATCCTGCTATACATTTCACCATGGGTCCATCGTGTTAACATGTTATGCAGTAACACGATAGGATGTGTAATGGCAAAGCTCGGTGGTAATGTACACTGGGAATATTCCATGACTGTATAATGTTGTGCGCAGGGCCCGAACACACCCAGAGGTCACGGTACAATACTGTCTAATCCCACTCACTGACAGCAGTAAGCAGCAGGTGTTGAAATCTGTTTTCATGCCTCACCCGGAGCATATCTGGTATTATAGGAGACTGCAATAAGTGGATGGTTACACTTCATTAAAATGCTTCTTCTTCTAATAGCAGCAAGGCACTTTCACGTGACAGGGAGTTATTTCCTATTAAGTTTTATCGATTAAGACGTGCCAGTTAAAGACAGAGACTCACATATGCCTGAAGGAGAATACCACCTAATTCAGACATGATCTGAATCTTTATTGCGTGGACACGTTACTGTCCGAGGCTGCTGATAACAAATTAAATCAGGCAGTCAAGAGCTAACCCATCCAGTAGTATGTAGCAAAGTACATTTACTAAATACAGTGTTGACATATTTGTATTTTATTTGAGTATTTACATGTCATGCTACTTTATAAATCTGCTTAATTTACTCTGCTGGTTAAGATTTACACAAACTTATAAGTTCTGCTGCAGCGAAAATGGTGCTTAGAGTACATATTAATGTAGTTAAATATATATTTTATATGTTGTGCATTTTGCATTTATATATTAATTTGATATAGGGTGGTACAGTTAGTTAGTGGTTAATTAGTTTGTGGTTGCTGCTGCCTCACAGCATGAAGGTTCAAACCTCAGTTTACATGTTCTCCCCGTGTCTGGGTTCTCTGAATACTCCTAACTTCAGGTTGACTCTAAATTGATCATAGCACAACCCTGATGGATGTAAATGTAGGACCAATGCTTTAACTTTATGTTGTGGTATTACTACTTTTACTTCAGTAACAGTACACTTAGAAGACCCTCTTAGATGAGCTGGAAAATCCATCGTGAGAAAACTTAAAACTGTTTTTTCTTATGAAAAGTCGACTCTTTGCCGACGATGTGCCGTTCTCACAGGACAATCAGGCTACAAACATATGCTCTCTTATTCCTACAGATGACGATGCATTGCTATACAGTATATAGCTCAATCTTAAACATTTACATCAGTAATATTAATACAAAAAAATCTGATATAATAGAAGAACACTGACAGAGAACATGTTACGGCACTATGAGCACTAAAGCATGTTTTCAAAGCAGGTTCTTAGGGTGGTATTAGCACTTTGAGTACTTCTTCAACCCCTGATGACATGGATCTCGTTCACACTAGATTTTAGAGTCATGCCCAACGCCAAGAAGTTAATAACAAGAATCCAAAAAACAGAATGGTTTTGGACCACAGGGCCTCCATTGGAAGCATTATTTCTTTGGCACATTCAGAGTTTTACTCCGGCTGTGAGAATTTAAGAATTGCTCATTTTTAAATGTAATTAGGACATGCAGGAGATAAAAAGCCAAAAACACTGACGGACTGAGACTCATCTCAAATGAATGTGCTCTCAATTAAAAGAAGTTACTTGAGACGACTTAAAAGCAATGTCAGCAACATCTGCGTGTGCAGGCCGGTTACAAGCTGTTATTTTCAAGCTCTGACCACATCAGCAGTTCAGTACACTTTTCCCCAAGTTCTGTGCCAGCGTGCACTTACAGCAGCTGCTGATTGATGGGATCTGGGATCGATGACAGCTCTCCAGTGAGTAGCTGGCTGCCATATTAAATACTGACTGCACATCGCTCTCCTATACAGAAACAAACACCTATAGCCCGTGTCGAGGTCCGTTTGAGTTACAGTTCTTTCTTGGGTCACAGGTTGTCATGTTGCTAAGGCGACAAAACAAACCATAAGTATAGACTATGTATGATTTCAGGCACTTAAACCAGATGTATGGGCACTACCTTTTACACCCACTTGTCTGCAAACTCATCTTTCCATACCTCAAAAAAAACTTTGTTTATGTCATTTTTTATTTGGGTTGTGTAGTTCCAACGCATGCTCAGTCTATGTGTATGTAAATGAGCATGCATACTTGGGATATACCAAGTATTTGCCTGTACCATCTATCTGATCCCTAGAAAGGATCAGGAGTTTCATGTGACAGTCGACCATCCCTTTGGGTAATCGTCGTATCCAACCAAAACTTATGCACTTCCCTCCTCCCCGTACCGCTCATTCTCGCCCCCTCCTCATTTGGAAGTCAATAAGAGTGACTCTCCAGAGATAGAGACAATCACAAGACCTCCCCGACTGATACCAAACAGCACTGTGAGCGCTAAAGGAATCATGCCTGCGCCCAAGAAAGCAGGTAAGAATCCATCCTCACCTGAAACTCTGTGGGGGATATTGTACCACGAGAGTGAAAGCATCACCTGCTTATCATTTATCATCGAAAAAACAATTAAATATGACTAAATATTAGTGTTTGTGACTACATAAAGTGCAGTAAAAGTAAGGCGCACTTGCATCTTTTAGATATATAGAAGTTAAAATCTGTTAAATGTATAATTTGAGTGGTTTATTTATAATTTTGGTGATGGTTTCAGGATCAGAATCCGATTTGCATGGGTGAATTGGTGCATGATGACATATAACAGGACAAGAAAATAAAAAATAAAGAGTCAAAATAGCCAAATATGAAAAAAGTATGATAAAGACAAATAATTTGTGATATTTTCTGCTGCTCGACACCATCTGGACTCGAACAGTTCAGTTTCTAGTTTTTATTTAATTTTATATCTTAAATGCTGTCATTAAAATCAGATTAGTCTTTAGTCTCTACTTGCATGCAGCGCCATTTGCCTTCGATAATCAGGTAATAACTACGGAGCATTTTTATGGTTTTCAAAGTGTCAATGCCTGAGCAGGTACCTTATTAAACCTTATTAACTGCTTGTCACAGTCTTTAATTACCAATTTATTATGTGCTTCTTATGTTGTTTATTAGACGTTGTTAAGCGACTTCATGTTGATCATCCCTCTAAGTCAGATCCGAGCCAAACAGCCTTCCTCGCTTTGCATTCTGCCAGTTTTCTCTGGCCCGTTTATCACATCAGCAAACCTCATCTCCCACCGTGGGAGGTTATGGTTTCTTCCTACACTTGTGTTCTCACTTGCCAGATTTCCTACAATGTCATCCTCGTGCCTAATCAGAGCTCATGTTTCTTTGTTGTTTTTGTCCCTGTGCACCTGTCTCTGCGTGCCTGTCGCTGCTCATATGAAGATATACCCCCGTCCGTCTTGCTTCTTTTGGATATTTGGAAACCGTATATTTTCCAGCGTTGAGACACCCCCTCTCAGCCTAAATGTTGGTTCACCCTTCCTCTAGAGGCCACAGTAATGAAGTGTGAAATGCTGCATAGTAACTCAAGTCCCCAAATGTCAAATCCCACCTTGGTTTTAAAAATGGCCACTTGATTCTGTGATCACGTAACACATCGCACCCCGGCACTTCCCCTTCCCTTTATGGACAAGTACCATCAACATTTTGTCACCATATCTAAATGATAAGGATGTTTCAGAGTTCATAGATCCTCTTGAATTCTTCCTTTTCTTGCATCATTCATGCTCTCCTTTCCTTCCCATCTTTGCCTCACGCGTGCGCTCCTCATTCGCGGGGCTTCCAGCCAGGGAGTCCTGACAGGAACCAGAGGGATGAGCCTGGGTTCACGCCACCCTCATCATCTCAAATCTTCTGATCTTGCTGTCTCAGTGGGATGTTTTTAACCTGATCTGTGCAGATAATATAGCTCCATCCCACTGAGCCGGGAATCTGGCGAGGGAAACAGACCACCTTGCAAACCCGTCCAAAACAAACAGGCCACATGAAGCATCAGGAGATTCAAGTAGACCTTGTGACAGGGGTCCCGCTGAGCTGATCACTCTTTTAAACTTGTGCTCGAGGGGTCGAACATGTGTCGTTGGCGTGAATCCATACCTAAATCCGCCTAAAGCTGAAGATCCTACATCCTTTTTACCTCAAACCTCACATCTCAGTCTGTTTTTGCTCAAACTCCAGCAGCCTCATCGAGATCAGCTTCCGTCTTTTTCTTTTTTTTTACGATCCCATCCCCGCTCTTAAATATCTTAATGTCTCACACCTCACTTTTGCATCCCAGTCTGTCTCCTTCGTGTCTCAATTGCGGCGATGTCAAGCCATCAATCTTCCTGAGTATCTGTTTATCTCTGTGGAGCTTTCTTGTTGATCCCGTTGAGCGTGGACAGGCATCCGCACGAGTTTAACCCCCATGGAGCAGCCGGAGAGTCTGGCATATCACCAATCACCCAGTCGGTCTGATATCTCACTCTGAGGTTATTTGAGGTATTCACTTCGCTCTTCTCAGATAGACGCCAGAAATGTCTTTTTAGGATGATTTTATTTACAGTGTAGTGTTTCTCTGAACATGTGTCTGTCTTCAGATCTATCCCTCATTAATTCCTCTTAATGCCTTGACTATTCCCCAAGGCTTTCCTTTCACCGTGTCCTGGTCTCACCTGCTGTGTTCCTTTATGGAATGGATCAGGGAAGGAGGGGAAGAGAGAGACAGATGACGTGATCTGTCACCAGCTTCTTTCTGCTACACCAACACCCAATGACAACTTCATGACCTTCACTCTATACCCACGCTGCCCTGCCAAGTCTCTGCCCATGTCCTCATGTGCTCTGTCCATCTGCTGTTCAGTGTCATGTACATGGACGAACAATGTATATAGAGCTCCTTTTGAAGTCATGCATCCAGCTGGCTTGCCAGTAACTCTGATCAGGTCTGTCATTGGACCCTGATACTAAGTAGGGTACCGTACCATTCATATTTCGGCACTCTTAGTCAATTATCATATTTTCCGGTGTTACTGGCATTAGTCGAGTAATTGTCTTTGACATAATGGTCCCCAGTGTACTGTGTGTATTTAGACTTCTAAGTACAGCACACAGTATTTTAGGCTTCAAAGGAGGAGCCATGGATCACCGCAAACAGTTGGCGCTCCAAACCTCCAGAAAACTCACAACCCCTGTCAACACTGTTAGCCACACTAAGAGAACGGTAGGCCAGGTTCAGGGAAAGCAATGCCACCCCTTCAATCACATCTGATGTTTGCATCCCATTTATTGTCCTCGTTGGTGACCTCTCCAGCTGAGGATCATGTAGACTGTGGAGGTTATGTTTCCTCAGGGTCAGACCACCCTGAACCCGAAAGAGTTGGCGTGCCTCTTTACATTGCTTTGCTGGGCTATCAGGGGTGAACCAGTGCACATTCATAAATCAAGTAGAACCTCATAAAGAAGCAAAGCTTTACTCACCTTCACTGCAGTGCAACATCCAAAACTATCAGTGCCGTACTGTATAAAGACAAACACTAAAACTTAAAAAACAGTAAGTACTCATATACTACACTTTAGTACAAATTTGGGCTACTTTTACCTCTATCTAATACTCATTTATGCTCCAACTCTCTACATTGGAACCAATGAACTCGACTGTTATAGTTATGAGTTTATATATGAATATATATAAATATAATATGTACCTTTTGGACTATTATTTGCACAGTATTGTGAATATTTCCTCCGCCATTGTTCATTTCCATCAAAATTACCAGAGGAAATTTTGTAGAAGCGTAACCAATCAACAGACTTGGAGTCCTGGGACATATTTGAAGTTACTGTCGTGCGTTCAGCGAGATTTCTTTTAATGATTTATAAGTAAATAAAAGATCTTCCTTCAATTATTATAATGCTAAAATGTCCATCCATTTAGCTTCTGTGAGGGATAATATATTCAGATTTTCTGATATTAAATCATGTTAACTTATTGGTATGTCGGATTACTACCAGATCTACAGAAATTATTTATTATTATAAATTTTAATAGAGCTGCCAAAGTTCCCAAAGACATCAAGGGTGTCAAACTGAAGTAAAGACATGAAAATAAGTCATCTTGGGTTTGGATAATTCACTCAGTTTAATCTGTGTGTATTTTAAATGAATGTTGGAACGAGCTGATACAGAATGAATGTGTGATATTCTCACACATTCATTCTGTGGGGAGAATGTTATTTTTAAATTTTATGGGAAAAGCTGGTGGGTGTTATACACATATACATCTTAAATAAAGTATAAAAGCATGTTCTCGGGCCCGCTAATGCATTTACAACGCAGCCGTGAGCAATTTGAAAGCCACAGTTGGTAAGCATCTGTCTAATTTGGCAATAGCAGAGGATCCACAAATCAAGTTAATGTTATGACGTAACTGTCGGAGAGGTGAACAAGAATGATGGAGGAGTTAGTTGTCTGTTTGAAATTGGAGAAAACTGTAACTGGAGAGTGGATAATTTCGCAGAGGGGGGCAGTATCATGACCAGACTGGATTGCAGTTTTCTCCGAATGTCAGAAGAGGCAGTGACTCACAAACTGGAGGAGGAACAAACGAACAGGGATTTTACACCAGCAGCCCACAACATGACACACATGCCCCTGGCGGTGTGAAGTAACAGCATCGTACAGAAAGTATATTCTTAGAATGAGAACTCCTGCCATGATGTGGGCTTCAGGATTCCTTATGCTGAAACCTAAACCACTGGTACGGGGTAAACTTCATGAATCAAGAGTAGGGGTTGGCGTTGCACGCATACTCTACTGTATGTTGAGAGCAGCAGATGATTCACTTTAGATAAATGGCACCCCGAGAGAAGCGTTGATGAGGGAGGAAGTTGATGAGGGAAACATGAGGGTTAGCTGGCTCGAGTTTGTCATTAACACGTTACAATGTGAGAAAACATAATCTATATTATCTGTTTGTCTTTGGTAGATTACAGGAAATTACACTTCTTTTTTTTTCTGTTCCAGGAGGAAGGAAAACCAGCAGCGCCGCAGATGGTAAAGAGAAACACGTTGGGAAGTGTTTAAAGGACAATAAGGAACATTTATTCACTTATTAAAGTTACCATATTTTCCTTTAACTGTCTTATTATCTCTCCTGTCTGTCACTTCAGAGTCGGTCCCAAAGCTGCCGCCGTACGAGCCCGATATCCCTGAACCCAAGACCAGGGCTGACTTCATGAAGTGTAAGGCTGTTTTTTTTAGTCTTTTAGTGTGATGTAAGTCATAAAAAAATGAAATACATTGAAACAATTTAGAAAGTAAGTATTTAAATTCAGGGTTATGGCCATAAAGATCAATAAAACAGTCGGTTCATCACTTTAAGACAGAATAACTTGAGTTACTTGAGTAATTTAAAGGTCCAGTGTGTCAGATTTAGGAGGCTTTGTTAATGTCATGTGTTATATGGAATATAATATCTATAATTATTAGTGTTTCATCACCTGAAAATAAGAGTCATTATGTTTTTGTTACCTTTAGAGATTAAAATTCTGGGTTGTAGTTTTGGGCACTTCTGCATTGGCCTCACGTCACTCGGTTGGTTGCAATTAGCAACCACACCACTAGGTGTCACTAAATCCCACACACTGATCCTTTAAATACAGATTTAATAAGCTCAGTTAAACGTATATATTAACGTATATAAATATATTTAATGTTCAATGTCTTTTGTCATTAACACTTAAAAGTAACCAGCAAACAAGTCTATGATGTTTAGATGACTTACTTCGGTGTTCAGAAAGAGTTTTGGACAAAAGTTCGTCGACTGAGCAGGAAGTAAAACTTTTTTTTAATCCAACAAGGCTGACACATCGCATTCTGTAACTGAGCAAAAGTCTTTTTCTTTGATATGATTGGTCAAATTCAACTTAAAAACAAGATATTCAATCATAAATAATCAGATACAGACTCGTGCTGATTACAGATTTCCGTGCTGAGCCAATGGGACTCATTCATACTTGTCCATTGTCCTGTGAACCAACACTGAATACTCCCATCCTCTCTGCTCTCCACCCTTCAGATCTTTATATCCCATGCTTTTGTAAACTTCTTCACCTTTAGTCTCTTCCTTCTCTCAGATTGGGTCCCGATCAATCTGGATGAAAAAACTGCACAGAAACTCTTGTGGATTTCAGAGGGCGCAACCAAGGTGGCCCGTACATCAGATGCAGTCTGTCCATATCCCAACAGGCCTGAGAGATATGAGCACTCACCACAGGTAAACCTAGCAGTGGCGTTGTTGTCATTGATCTTAATCATGCTAATTATTTGATTTCAGCTCCTCAAATGTGAATATTTTCTAGTTTCTTTAGTCCTCCATGACAGTAAACTGAACATCTTTGGGTTGTGGACAAAACAAAAGATTTGAGGACAACACCTTGGGCTTTGGGGAATAGTTCTGGACCCAACAACTAATCAATGATTCCAGCTATAGTTTATTAACTCTTGACAATGAAAACTCAACAAACGTTTACATTTTTGAAGCTGGAACAAGAGAATTGTTGTCATTTTTGCTTGAAAAATGCCTGTACCGATGAAACAATTCACTTTATGTCAATCAAATCTTCTGTAAATGGACTAGAGACTCGTGTTTTGTACTGCAGCTTCCACCATTTCCTGCTGTGTCCCTCCTCTCTCCTTCAGGTGCTGTGTAAGGAGAATCTGAAGGGCAATCGAGGGTACTGGGAGGTGGACTATGATGGTTGGGTTGTGATTGGGTTGGTCTGCGAGAGCGCACCCCGCAAAAGCCAAGACGGTCCCTGTGGACTCGGGGAGAACAGTGGCTCCTGGGGCTGTGGCTGGTCTGGCTCCAACTACCAAGTCTGGACCAATGGCGAGAACGTGGACGTGCCCCTCCCCCTGAGCTCCACAATGGGCATCTACATAGACCAGCCCGCCGGCATCATCAAGTTCCTCGTGGTGCTGGGGGAGGCCGAGAAGGAGGTGCGCCAGATTCACAAGTTCAGCGTCAATACCCAGGATAAGATTTTCCCCGGGTTCTGGATCGGCACAAATTCCTTCTGCCAAATCCGAAAGAAGGATCAGTGACAGTAGAAAGGTTTAGCAACGTGGGGAGGGAAGAGGGTCAAGGTTGTGATGTTTGGGGAACAAGCGATGGAGTCGTGAAAGCAGAACCGAAGCACAACATGACATCTTTGTAGATTTTGTTTGCTTTCTCTAAAGCATGAAGGAAGCTTAGTCATCTCATATCCAAAGACGTCTCATTATTTTATTTATTGGATATCAATTTATGTATTTTATTTAACTTTAGAATCATGGGGGTTTACGTTTTTGTAACATGCAGGATTTGCGTGTGCTTGCTAAATTTAAAAGCCTGTATGTTTTTTTTATGTGCTGGACGTAGCCAATAAATTCATGCTGTGTAATAACACAAACTTGTGAAGTGCTGAGGCCATCTAGCGGGATTTCAAAATATTGCACCCTCACACATAATCACACACTTTTTCTTTTCTCTTGGTGTTGCTCCTTTATTTGAAACATAAAAGTACGTAACGGAACATTTACTTGTTTTTGAGATATGGACATTTGTTCCTTTTTAAATCAACCGATATCTTTCTCTCTCTCTTTCTCACACACAGTCAGTTTCACACTCATTCATTCGTTTCAACAAGATATCTGGAGCCAAAAGAAAAACAAACAAACAAACAAAAAAAAAAAAGAAAACACCATCCCCGATAACTCATTTTTGATTTACAATCATTCTATCAGTCAGTCATTCATTGGCAAAAGTAAAAGTACAAATAGGCATGTTATGAGGAGGTGCTGGTGTCCTCTGCTCACATTTTGAAAAGCCACAAGCTTCATGTTAAGTCAACCATTTCTCTGGTTTCTTCTCCTTTAAGGATTGTGTGTGTTTTTTATTGGGTGGGGCAACAACAACAACAACAACTGGCCTGTTGGTCATCTTACCCGACAAACGACAGGAACAAGCAGAGAAAACATCCACGTGGTCCCGGGAGGTCACTGGCTCTTGTTCGTCATGCTAAACGACGATGACGGCACGGCCATAAGTTACAGCGAGGAGACAGTTCGCTTAGCTTGGGGCGTCACAATATCAGCTTTATATTGAAAATATATCGAAATGAGCTTTTAATTTGGAGTACTTGTTGGTGTAATGTACTCTTCTGACAAGGATCAGCTTGTTTTTAGTTGTGACACCTCCAGTAAAGACTGGAAGCAGTTACACCCTACCAACACTCACTAATTCACCTGCGCGCATACAGAAATGTAAAAATTATTTTCAGGGGGCGTAGATGTTGTTTGTTCTTGGCAAACACCAAGGAGCAGCTCTTGTTCTGTGAAATGAGGTCATGAGGCACCGTCATACGTTCATTTATTTAAACTAAATTACAGTTCATGTCCAAAATCAATTCAACTTATTTAAGATGTGCCCTGTTTGTATTTAGTTTAGTTAAACTGTTCCAATTATGTATCTTTGCAAAAGCAGCTAATTCATGAGATTTAAATGATCTGAAGTCAGAATCAAGGGCAGATCTCTTGAACACTGAACGCAGCATATAGCCGGAGGTCACAGGGTCTAACATGCCGCAAAACTACGACTTAGCACTCTTGTCTGTGCATCAATTAAAGAATAATTAAATCATGTGTTAACTGCTGAGCTTTAGAGATGCTGGTAGGTGTAGTTTCAGGTGGTTTCCCTCTGCTTCCAGTCTTTGCTAAACTAAGCATCTCCAAGGTATAGCTCCAAAGTTCACATACAATCACGAGTGAGGTATCGGTTTTTATAATTTAACTCTCGTAAAAAGATTTTTAAACTATTGCTTGAAGCTAATTTTAACTCATATTTCAGAAAAGCAACCGAAGTCATCATCTTTTAAGATGACGCAGCGTTCAGCTTTAGAGCTAACACACGTTATATTGCTGATATGACTCGATCGTTCGCACTGCAGCACCAGAGCCGACGACCAACCCGGGTACAGGTGGCTGTTCACCTCCAGTCCTCATCGCTTCACAGATGATCTTATCAAGCCGCATGAGGGCCCGTGACTATTAACGTGCCAGTTAGACTACGACACAGCCGGTTTTAGTGTCCTTGTTGGTCACTACACGCACATTTTGAGGTCCTAATGTAGTGTCGTGGGACATGTGGTAGCTAGTACTGTGAAATGTGTAGTGACAAAGAGGGGAGGGGGGGGGTGTAATAGTGTTGGAAATGTTATTAGTGTTCATAACAACATTTGTTTCAGTCCTCGAAGCATGTGCCGTTAATTTTGGTTAGTGAGAAATAAATGGAGGTACTAGCTTTTACACTGTTTCACATACTGCACGTCACATCTGCCAAACTATCCCCATCTCCTCCCCGTCGTCACAACTTCCTCTTTCCTTTACCTCTCCATCCCTTTCTCCTTCTCTACTCTCGCCTCCCTCCCTCTCTCGCTCTCAGTGCTTGAGGGAGAAGTCCCCTGTGTTGAGCCGGGGCCGAGGCAGGGCCCCGAACATCTCTGTCCCGTCGGTGGCCCCGGGGGCCAGCAGGGCCTTCATGCTGGCGGCGATGTGCTCCAGGTCAGCGCAGCCCACCTGAAACACAAACACACATGTGCGGCGGATAAAAGAGGAGAACATCTGGACGGACGTGGAAACATTCCTCAAAGTTTCCTCTGTTAAAGAAATATTTCCTCCCATTCTCTAGGAAAACGGTGTGAAAACACGCGATGTTACGGTCACATGAGCGGACGGAGCCGTCATGGCCGTTAGACGGTGCATCAGAATACCGAGACGTGAATAGTTTCTTTGTTTCTTTGAAATATGTCAGGATCAACTGACACCAAAAAAACAACAACAACAACATAAAAACAACGATTAATTATTAATTCATTATGTCTTTTATTTTCTAATTTACAGGATGTCTATTTTTGAATGATGGAATGTGATTGCATATTTTGATTTAATTCTTAAATTAATTAGTATTTTTGAGCAAGTCACATCTGCAGATTTCACCTGACCTGTTCATTAAAATATATTTTAGATACCTCGATAACAGGCACCAGATCAGCACACACATGGAGGAAGGTGTCTGACCTGATAACATGAGATCGTTTAAAGTCATAGTAACAGCACAGATAAACAGAAGCGCTAACTGTCTGTTATTATTTCGTAACAGGTCAGAGTACTAACTGAGGAGCTGCTGTGTTCTGTCCTGTTCAGGTTCATCGTTGTCTGGCTCTCTTTGGGTTTCCTGGTTGCTGCTGCGTAAGAGGCAGAGTTCTTAATTAAAGGGCGACATCGTCAGACCCAACAGTGACATCTGTGGGATTAACAGCCGCGGCTTTAAATTATTATACAGGCTGTTTAAATAAACTCTATGGGGAGAAAACGGATAATCCATATATTCCATGTGACGCATTGAGCCACCTAACTGTAGATTTTAAATCTACAGGGATTTATTTCTACTCTATTGGGCGGCTGTCCACTGATCAGATAATCGGCGGTTCGATCCCCGGCTCCTCCAGAATGTTGACGTGTCCTTGGGCAAGATACTGAACCGCCAGTCGCTTCCGAAGGCCTCACCATCGTTGTGTGAATGTGTGTGAACGGTTAGCTCCTAAAAACTGATGAGCAGTTGGCGCCTTGTATGGCAGGAGTGGTCAGCAGACTGGAACGGTGATATATAAGTACACTCCATTTACTGTTCACCATCCATGTTTCAAATCGTCGTCTCATGGAGATCTTCTTATCTTAACCTTGAGTTAAGCTCAACCCGCTAATCTCACGACCCCGAGAACGTTTTAATCTCTGCATGTAAACCTGCAGCTGTAAACCGATCTGCGCTCACCCGTTCTCCGCTGTTGCTGTCTCCTTGAGCGGATCTGTTTCCTCTGCAGCCCCAGACAGGCACAGATACAGGCAGTGAGCGGGCCAGGGCCATGGGGTGGGCGTGACGGGACGAGTAGGCGTCCCTGCCCATAGCCATGCCACGCGGCGGCGGCGGAGCGTCCTCGCTCAAGGAGCCTAAGACGAGGAGAAAAATGTGAGCGGACGACGCGCTGATGCGACGGCTGTCAGTCAGGATACCAAACACTCACCGTCAGTGCTCTCCTCCTCCCCGTCGGACTCAAAGAACGGCTCGCAGTCTCGAGACAGAGAGTCCTCGTCCATGGAGAAGACACCTGAAGCAAAACGACGACAAATCTCAAGACGTGTTTGCACATGAAAACATTTAAAGACACAGATCAACCGCGTCGCTCCTCACCAGCACTTTCATTCCCGTAGGGTCTCCTCTCGTCCAAGTCCTCCTCCTCCTCGTCTTCGTCCTCGCACTCTTCTTCCAAATCTACAATCCCAGACCTCTGTCTCCCCCGCTCGGCCTCGCCCTTCTCCCGTTCCCTCTCCCCGTTCCCGTTCTGCCCGGTGCCCTGCCCGGTCCCGGCTCCCGAGCTGTAGATGGACGGGTAGCTTTGGGAATATAGTCTGCTGTTGGGACTGACTCCACCCACCCCGCCGTCTCCTGTGAAGCTCTGCAACACACACACAAATCCGACACGTCATGGATGTGAACATTTCGAGGGGAGCGTCACAGAACCGCAGCACACTCACCCCTCTGTGTCCGGGCTCCGAGCTCAGGTCCACCACCAGCTTGGTTCCACCCTCCCCTCCCGGCTGGCGCGTGTGTTTTTTGGCCGTCAGCATGGTCGTGGAGTGCAGCACGCCGATGTCGTCCATGTAGCGGCGCGCCGACTCGGCCAGAAAGCCCTGACCCCACACGTTGTAGGAGAAGTCGCACTCCTTGGGGAAGGCACTCCCGCTCTCCCTTTTCCTCCTCCCGTCGGCGTCTCCGGCCGACGAGCGGAACTTCTTGCAGGCCGTGAGTATGGCCAGGTCGCAGCCGGACTTTTGGCAGTACGCCTCGGCGGCGGAGAGCAGCGCCAGCCAGCTCTCTTTGTGGTTGTCTGGGATCTCGGGCTCGGACGACTGGGTGATGGAGGCCATGGCGGTGCTGATGGAAGATGAAGAGTTTGGACTGATCAGAAGTGGGGCGGCACCAAACGGACTCTTCTGCGCTGCTGGTGTACGGTTCGTCTTTGCACTGAGGGGGGAATGACGACGTATGAGAGGCACTGGGTGACTTGATGTGATGAATGGAGAGCGGCGTCCTTCCTCAGTGCAGAGCCAGGGGAGAGAAGAGATGCTGCAACAAAACAAAACAAAAACAAAACAAAACAAAAAAGGTGAGATGTGAAACTTTTACAGGTTTTTAAAGCCTGTCACTCATGCTGGGTGTTCTTCCTCCCTGCACGAGGTCTGACAGGTCACACACGAGCACGTAAACAACCTGTTTGGGCTCGTGCAGCTCCTGTTTGTCGCAGCAGCACGAGCTGCAGCTAGCTCCTGTGTTAGCATGTTAGCTGCTGCAGCTGTTGTTGTTTATTCAGAGTGTGTGTGTGTGTGTGTGTGTGTGTGTGTGTCCTCTCCTCCTCATGATGGACACACACACACACACACACACACTTTCACCTCCATTTTTTATTTCACAGGCTTTTTTAGCACGAGCTAAACACAGGCGCGCTTGTAAACGGCAGCAGCACGCACGCACGCGGGCCAGGTGTTCGCCTACCTGTCCGGGTTGTTTCACCTCCGCGCGGCCAGGTGTGTGTCTCTCCTGAACTTCACTTGTTTTTCGTCATTTGTGTGTTCTGCCTTCTCCGACGGGCTCTCTCCCCCAGCGAGGCTCCAACAGCAGCGAGCAGCGGCAAGCCAGCGACGGTTATTGACGGCTTTTCCGGTGGGGGATTTCAAAATAAAAGCCATGTCAATGCATGTTGTTTTTTTTTGTGTGTTTGTGGGTTTTGCATGTACAAAGCTGTAAGTGGAGAGAGGTATCATATCCACACGAGTAAAGAGTGATCATTTAATATAAAGCAAGCTTTGTTTTATGTCCTAAGCAACATTCAAAATAAAAAAAATAGATAAATAAATAAACATGACATGTTGCATCAGTCGGAAATAGATGCAGCATAAGAATAAAAATATAAAGTACACATAATAAAATATCAAAATCGCAATAGTAAATAAAATATACTGTACAAAAGTATATACAGCAAATTGGCAGTGTTGATTTATTGCAAAGTAAGAAAGGAGAAATGTGCAATGTGTGTTACCGTGTGAAGAAAATTGCAGTAAGTATCAAGAATTTAGTTTTTCTTTCTTTCACGATAACTCTGTTTTTAATATAATTACTTTGTTTTTAATATAATTAGAACAAGTTCAATAAAAGTTCCTACGAAAAATGTTTAATTTAAATTTAGGGAAAAAATAGACTTCCATCTGCAATATAATGTATTCATAATAAATGAGTTTTTAGTTCATTCGTTTTTTTGTTTTGTTTTTTAAAATTTTATTCTGAAAATATGTCCTAAATGTTAAACTTAATTTATCGCGTGGCGATTTAAAAACTCTTTTATTTTGGTATCTGCCAACATCCGGTTTTGTTTTCGTTAGCGCTGCGTGACTTGACGCAGCTCTGACGTCAGCTGTTTACCGACTTCCAATCGAACGCACGTTGTGCACGTGACCGATGGATCGGTGGGCGGGCTCGTGCGCGCCTTGTTTCAACGTGCACGTGTACACAACCACGTCCTCCGTCCACCTACCAGCTGCTCACGAGGGACATTGAATAATTAATAATTAATTATATGCGCTTTGTTGTAGAACTGGAATTTTACTTTGAAAGGTTGTTTTATTTGATTTTATTTTGAAAGTTTTAACAGTCCCAGCGTCAAAAACACCAAAACATCCACTTACTGTATATATTTATACAATATTTATACAGGTTTAGAATACCTATCAGAATCATCCCCCAGAATATCCATTCAATATTTATTTTATTGGCACGATGTGTGGTTTGTTCCCTACAGAAACACTTAATTAATGTTTTTACCGTGTACCAAATAGTGGCAGTAATATCTGGCCAATGCAGTGAGAGCCAAAGGGTAATCAGTTATTATTAATGAGCTCACAGAAATACATTCACTATGATGGTACCAGTTTTATTATGTGACAGAAAATTGAAAGAAATGATGAAACACTGAAATAATATGAAATCACATGTATATGTGATGATTGATTATTTCAGATGTCTGATGGGTATAAACAGGTTTTATAATATTTTTTAAACAAAAACAAACAAAGGAGGTTTGTGTTTTGTGTTTTTTTAATGAAAATAAATAAACTAAAATATCAGTGTGTACAAAATGATTCTAGTGAAAGAAAAAAACCAAGAAAGGTGCAGGAGATGTAATAGTACTGATGATATGATGGTAAGGTTATTGTTAATAACAGTATATATTTTTTGCATTTTTTGCTAGTATTGAAACTGACATTTTGTATTTTCTATCCCTATACATATATATATATTTTTGTTCTTAATAGATGGTTACTTGTTTACATATGTTGTTTTAGTTAGTTTGTATACCCGGAGTATGTAAAAAATAATTTCCCCCTGGGATTATTAATTCATCTGATTCTGATAACAATAACAACAGCATTAATTATAATATGCTGCACTATATTATCCAATATTATTATAAAAACGCTGATTTAACGCCAGCACATTTCATTTTTAGTGTTATTATGAATAACACCAGTAACTGGTCATAGTGGTTTTTACCACCCCCTCGTGGCCACTGTGCGAAACTACAACATGTAAAACACCACTTCCGGCCAATACTTTCAAAATAAATGCAGGTGACTAAACAGAAGCAGGTAAACACTGACACGGACTAGCGTTGAAATGTGACACACAGACGTTTTGCGGTGGTTTATTGTCGTAATGTGGGGATTTTATTTGGGAAGAAAATAATTACATAACGTCCGTTGGCGGAGGGGGCGGGGCTTGTCATAAACAGGAAGTGTGACGTAAGATTTATTTTGGAAAAACGAAGTCAGCAGCAGCAGCAGAAGATGGAGCAGCCGAGCCAGGATTACAAGGTAACGTTTGAAACTTTCCCCGTGTTTGAATGTTTCCGTTCGGACGTGTGGCTGTTGACAACTTCTCCCCGACTCGCCTGTCACGATCTGACCGAGCTGCTCGAGCTTCCTGTCGGCGTGAAGAGCTCCGAGCTCCGGCCGCCCGTCTGATAACACGACATGTCACCGTGTGTGTGTGTGTGTGTGTGTGTGTGTGTGTGTGTGTGTGAACATGAGTCAGTCAACAGGTTTCTCTGCTTGACCTGACAGCAGCTGCATCATGTGACGTGTCTTTGTGTCTTTGTGTCTTTGTGTCTTTGTTGTGACTCACGGTTCAATCAAACAGCGTCAAAGTGACGTCACATAAAAAGTAATTATGTTATTATTTTACATTTTCTGTGTCTGGCTTCATTAATGTGAGGATTTTCTTTCATGTATATGACAACACAGTGAATATCTTTGGTCAGACCTCAGCCTCTGTAGAAAATATTCACAAATATGTGACATTTTATGATGAGTTTATCAAATCAAATCAGATTTTATTTGTATAGCTCAAAGTCACAAAGTACATTTACCTCTGAGGCTTTACAACCTGTACAGGGAGTGACACCCTCTGTCCTTAGACCCTCGGTTCAAACCCTTTAACAGGTATGATCAAGATAGATAGATAGATAGAAAGAAAGAAAGAAAGAAAGAAAGAAAGAAAGAAAGAAAGAAAGAAACATCCGGTAGCATCATGCAAACACATTAGAATTAATAAAACACAGTAACCATACGTTAAAGTCATCCTGAAATAGATCTAAATTTAAATATGTACACAGAAATTAAACATTGCATAGAAAATAAATATAGAACTGTGTGTTAAGAAGTTAAACATCTGTACAAACATATATATAAAAAAATAAAGATAAAAAAGGACTGTGATTCACACACACACGGCTTATACAGCCATGAAATTCATATTCTGCCGTCTGCCTTTACACACGACGACAACAATAAGAAAATAAAACACACAATAATAGAAAAATAAGAGCAACATTTAAAAAGTGGAGTCCTCTTTTTTAGCTTTATTTGACAGACACAGCTTGCAGAGTGACAGGAAATGTGGAGCGAGAGAGACGGGGAATGATATCGAACCCTGGGCCGTGGCGTCAAGGACCGAGCCTTCGTACACGGGGCGGACGCTCTACCCACTGAGCTTAACGACACCCCCCTTTAATGAGATCTGATGACACAGTCTGTACATCTTCTCACATACACACACACAGAGACGCATCACACGCCACAACATGACCCGATTTTCTGCCCACATCCCGTACACGTAAACACCCACACATGACAGTTTGCGAGCTGGTGTTTCGTTCAGTGACGCTGTGGCAGACGGCCGGATACATTCACACGATAATAACAATAATCATAATAATAATTATATAGAACTTTTTAAACACACACTCACAAAGTGATGCGCATATAGGATAAAACACCTATGAATACAAGTATATAAACATACATATGATACACAATAAAGAATAAAACCTATGAGCAATCTAAACAAAACTGAAGGCACGCTTTTATACAAAGACTACAAGCCAGACTACAAGTTTAGGAGTGGCAGCTGAAATGTGACTGTGGCCCGCAGACAAAAGGCCTCGATCAGATGATCAGGGTGGCTGACAGCTGGAGAGGCTCAACAATAACACCACATATGTAGAGACGAGTGCCAGATTAATAGGAAGGCGAGGAACTTTGGTGTTGTGGTTTGTTTCTAAAAGCCTCTGTGTTGTGTTAAACGCTCATTTAAAGCGAGATAAAGAGGACTGAGGGTTTAGAGTGTGTACGAGTGTTGTGTTTTTTTGGCTGATAAGAAGTTTCAAAGTTCAAATGTTTGTCAAGAAGAAGATTCTTGGGTGACTTTTGGCGTCTTCCAGTTCGTAACAGGAGCCGTGGAATCTGGCTCAGCCTGATGTTGAACCGTCTCTTTACATTCATGCGTGTTTCCTCTTCCCCCCGCAGCTGATATTCGAGAAGGAGGGGGTGTACCTCCACACCAACGCCAAGAGGAGTAACCAGGACACAACCATCCCAGGTTTCATCCGGATTGTGGAGCGGGTAAGTAAATCTGCGCGAGTCAACGTGGCGAAGATGCAAAGAAGTAAAATGATTATTACTAACCGAGCTTTTGTTTTAGGGCGGGCAGCCGGCTTTAGAGTGGAGCCCGCTGGAGGACGAGGGCCGCAGTGCCCCCGCTGTGCTCTACACCAAGAAGGTCGGTGATCACCTGTTTGCTACACAAAACAATGTGAGTATTTATCTGGATTATAATTCCCATCAATCCACTTTTTACATGAATTAGGACGGAGAAGGAGGAGAGGAGGACACAAAGTTCGACCCCGGATATGAGCCAGACTGGGCGGTTATCAGCACAGTGAAGAAAGATCGAGAACACGTCCCGGTCAGAGACTCAGGTGCCGTTCCCGCCCTCGCTTTCGTGAGCTGTCGAGTTAACAGAAACCGTTCTGTTTAACGGGCAGATGCGTGAATCTACATGTGTCTCTCCTGCAGGTCAGTGGTCGTTCTCGCTGCCTCTCTCAGAGTTATACTCCCTCCGCCGAGCTCGCTTTTCTTTGGGTCGAAACTTCCTTGTGCTGACGAGTAGAGGAGGCCACCCGCTGCCCGCTCTGCACTTCCACAGAGGAGGAACCAGGGAGCTTCTCAGGGCCCTGCAGCGTTACATCATCCTGGACCAGTTAGTGTCATCTCATTCATCTGATTCAGTCTCGTTGTGATCGTCTCATGACAGCTGATGTGAAGTTTCAGACAGAGCTCGGCCGTCACATGAGCTGGAGGGAAAAAACATCATGTGTTTGTGTTGTCGTCATCAGGTCACCGGTTGACGGGCGGCTCTTCCTCGCCTACCCTCACGACTCAGGTGCTCTCTCTCAGTCCTTCGATAAACTGCAGCTCCTCGATGACGGAGGGTCGGATCTCGTTTCGGTAATTTATTATAAGTTCTGCTTGATCATATGAAGCCACGTGAGTGCAAATATTGATAATGACATCTCTATTATTAGCTCGTCTCTCCAGTTGCTCAGCACATGACTGAAATGTCTCTCTGTCGAGCAGGAGCTGGTGAACTCTGTAGAGGTCGTTTCAGTTCTCTCCGTCTGTTCTCTTTCTGCCCGAACAGAGATTTATCCAGGACCCATATGCCACCACATTCGGCGGATTCTCCAAAGTCACCAACTTCTTCAAGGCGGCACTTAAACCTCCAGATTCCACCATCTACTCGCGTACTCAGGATCCCAGTTTGCCCCCTCAGCCCGATGAAGAGCCCGGCTTCGAACTCATCACCTGCGTAAGAGAGCGAAACAGTTTACACAGCCGTGTCGAACACGTGGAGAAGTCGTACATGAGCTGTTAATGTTTTCATCACAGGGGGTGGAGCTTGGTCCCAGACCAGACATAATGAGGGGACAACCTCTGGACAAATGGGAGGAGTTTCTGGACCCAGAGGGGCGAGTGCAGAACCCAGAGAGGATCAAAGAGCTGGTGTTCAGAGGGGTAGGACAGTAAATGCAGTAACGGTAAATCTGGTTTCAACCGTGTGTGTTCTTATCATTCTTGTCCGTTGTAGGGCATCAAGCCATCCCTGAGGAAGGAGGTGTGGAAGTTCCTCCTGGGCTTTTATCCGTGGAACAGTACCACCAAGGAAAGAGAGGACATACTGCGGGTCAAAACGTTAGTGCTTCCCCTCCATGAACTGTGTCCGATAGTTAAAGGAGTAGTTTGACATTTTCGCTAATTTGTGTTTTTGCTGAGTTAGTTGAGATTCTCACGTCTGTACGGTGAATATGGATGGAGTGCTTTCTGCCCCCAGCCAAGAAATTCAAACAAACGTCCCATAAAAAAACACTTTCACGCTTCAGATTGGTTTCATCAGGTTTGATCGAGGCTAAAAATGTTGTTAAAGGAAGCACATATGAGCTGAATAGAAGTGGTCCGAGCACTGAGCCTTGTGGAACTCCGTGACTGACTTTGGTGCACGTGGAGGATTCACCGTTGAGTAAACAAACGTAAACCAGCTTAGTGTTTGCAGTCTTTGTACCGTACAGACACGAGTGTGGTGTCAGACTTCTCCTCTGAGGTAGTCGGCCACCGTAACGCCTCTATGTGCCCGCAGGGACGAGTACTTCAGGATGAAGGTGCAGTGGAAGTCGGTGAGCGAAGAGCAGGAGATGAGGAACTCCCTCCTCAGAGGATACAGAAGTCTGATAGGTACAGCCCCGCGATCTGCTCATAAAGAAACAGAAGGATCCGTTCATTATGTCAGTCAGCTGACGCTGAAGTTAAACTGTCTTTGTTCTGTTGTGACAGAGAGAGATGTCAGCCGGACAGACAGACACAATACGTTCTTCTCTGGCAACGACAACCCAGGCCTGACTCTGCTGCACGACGTGCTGATGACGTACTGCATGTACAACTTTGACCTAGGTGTGTATTTCTGCACCGATAATAAACGTTTCATGTATTTCTGCTCACATTATTCTTTCTGTTGATTACAAGCGACTCTTAGATCTTTAATCGGATGTTGTTTCCAGGTTACGTCCAGGGGATGAGCGACCTCCTTTCTCCTCTCTTGTTCGTCACCCAGAACGAGGTGGAGTCCTTCTGGTGTCTGACGGGCTTCATGGAGCTTGTGGTTAGTAGTGATTGATCATTGTTTTAGTTTGGTGCCTCTGCTCGCTTTCATTCGAGGTGATTCAGAGCTTTACAAACCAAAACAGAAAGTTTCAATTAAAACTTGTGGTGCTCAGTGAATTGATTCCTGTGTGCTGACTTCATGACTTAAATTAAAAAAACAGAGAGCGTGCACACTGTTCCGTTTACAGCAGGTTTATTGTTTGAACACACGAATACATTTCTAGAAATAGCAGTCTTTTGAGAAACCCGTGAACTTAACAAGTCTTTCTTCTTCTCGTCTCCAGCATCAGAACTTTGAAGAGTCTCAGGAGGCCATGAAGCAGCAGCTCCTTCAGCTCAGCATCCTGCTGAAGGCTCTGGACCCGGAGCTGTGTGACTTCCTGGGTTAGTCAGCTAATATTCATCCAGTCCGTCTGGATCAGATTAAAATCAAAGTCCTGAGGCGAAGCAGGGAACTAAGGAGAGGTTATGAAGCAAGAAAAGTAGGACAGAAACAGAATAATAAATATTTATTACACATTAGAATCTGTTCATCATTATATATAGAAGTGCTCACCGCGTTGACATGAATCTTCAGATGTGACACTACTAAGACTCGTTTGCTCCTTCAGACTCTCAGGACAGCGGCTCTCTCTGCTTCTGTTTCCGCTGGCTGCTCATCTGGTTCAAGAGAGAGTTCTCCTTCGAGGACATCCTCGTCATGTGGGAGGTGCGTGTGTTTCTTACACAGCAAAACGTGTTTACATCAAGCATCGGACAGTCTCAGACAAAGTGTTGTACTGTGTGCTCTTGGTCTCAGCCCCTCAAAGTCTCGGCCTTGATGCATCCTGGTCTCGGGTCTTGACTCCTCTGTTCTTCCCCAGGTCCTCTGGAGTCGTCTTCCATGTGACAACTTCCACCTGCTGATCGCCTGTTCGATCCTGGAGTCCCAGAGAGGAGAGCTGATTGGCTCAGACCACGACTTCAACACTATTCTGAAGGTGTGTGTGTGAGAAAGAGAAAGAGAGTCACTCTGACTCGTTTGTCCTCACTCGAACCGAGGGTCTGAGGACAGAGTGTGACTCCCTGTACAGATTGTAAAGCCCTCCGAGGCAAATGTACTTTGTGACTTTGACACATTTTCACACGTGAACCTGCTTTGTGAATTCTCTGCTCAGCACATCAACGAGCTGACGATGAAGTTGGACCTGCAGAGTATTCTGTGTGGAGCGGAGGCCATCTACCTCCAGCTGATTCAGTGCAAGGTGAGAGGAGCTGCGCGGAGTGTGACCCGACATAAATCTGAGACACATTAAAGAACATTAATAATGCTGACTGTGTCCTCTGTCTTCCTCAGGAGCTTCCCGTCAAGGTGCAGCGGGTTCTGGGTCTCTACATCCCGTCCACCTCTGAGGACGACAGCCCAGACTCGCAGGCCAGCGAGACGCAACGCCTCCTCGGCCAATCGCAGGCTGGAGCTGCGTCATGTGACTCCGCACGTGGCCCCACCTATCCTTAAATCCGCAGACTGACGACGAAGAAGTGAAGACGTTTGTATATGACAAAAAAAAATAAGAGATGTATATAAACTGTAAATGATCCAATGAGAAGGAACGAATACTGTGGTGGAGACTGTTGTTGCTTCTTGTCAGGGGCAGGGGGCGATGTCTTTCCTCTTTTCTTTTAACGTACCGTGTATGTCTGAAGACGTTTGAACACTATAGTCGTACTTGCTGTGCTGTTTTTTTTTTCACGTGTGTCCACGACCGCTCGTCTTCTGTTTACACGTCGTGTGTCTCTGCTGCCTTTCCTCTGCCCTCCGTCCTCCTTTTAAAGCTTCTTTTCAAAAATTATTTAACGACTGTATCCGTCCCGTCACTTGCCGTGTACTTTCAGTTTGGTTTATATATTTTCCCCCACAGTTCCTGAAAAGGGAAGAAGAAGATGAAGGATGAACTCACTGGCAGCACCTCGTTAGTACTGTACGATACCATTCCAGCCCTATGCAAAGTCTTTGCATGCCTTATAGTTTTCACAGGTGGCGTGGTAATATTCTAAGCCTTGTAATTATCTGTATTATGCCATAATGTTTTCATCTGCTGATTATTACCGAATAAATGGTTGAATCTTAACGAAGCCGGGATACAAACTTTAGATTTTCTCCTCTCGTTAATCAAAAGGCGGCACCTCGTAAAGCAGCGTTCAACCTGCCCAGTCTGCGCTGACATCATGAGTCAAATAGAAACACTTCTCTGTGTCATGCTACAGTCGCCATAAAGTTTAATCAACACCTCATTAAAACAGTTTCACTAAAACCTGAACATTACAGTCTCAGCGCTTAATGCAGGCCTGGAAACTGAACTAGCTGCCAGAGCCTGGATGGGCCCTTATTCAAAAAGATTCAATTAAGAAGAAAATACAGAAAAGAAACGCTTAGAAAACATGAAACTCAACAAGAAACTATACACTAAACTCACAAAACTCATCAAGACACATCAAGAATATACAAAACAACACAAAAGTCACTGAAAATACAAAACTCAACAAGAAAATACCCACAAAGCTTCAGAATATACATGCAAAGAAAACACAGAAAATACAAAACTCGACATTAAATTCAACACAAATATAAGAAAATGACTGTTAAACTAAATGACAAGCTGAAGCCGAGGTGATTCACGACTGATCCCTCTTTAAAACTCCTTCTCCTTCACTTTAGTCTCAGTCATAATCCATGTTTGGATCAGGTGGAGTTCATCTTATTGATCCCTGAACAGAGAAAGTCGTCTGCAGACACACTCAGAGTTACTGAAGCAGAAAAGCTTCCAGCGTGACTGACAGGAGCCTGCTTCTTTATTTATGTATGAACTGAATGAAGGGTGGCGCGGTGGCGCAGTGGGTAGCTCAGTGGCTGTTAGTTAGTGGTTGCTGTCGCCTCACGGCATGAAGAGTCCAGTGCATGTTCTCCTCGTGTCTGCGTGGGTTCCCTCAAAGACACTTGGACACACTGACTGGTTGATTGTCTCTATGCTCTGTGATGAACTGGACGCTGGGACTCCAGCTCCATCGTGACTCTGATGAGAATGCATGGATGGAATTTATTAGAAGCAAATTTAATGAAATAATCCAAACTAGATTTCAATCCCCCCAGTAGTAAACATGTAATAAATGTTTATAACAGCACAGTGCAGTCAGGTATGAGTGTTTATAAATGTTTTGAACTGGATGCTGCAGAAAAATGAATGCTAACAGTTATTACATGAAATATAATGTATGTATGAGTCACTTCAAATATAATTACATGATAATGTGCTTTAAACAAACACTGCTTATAGATGATAAATAAATAAAACCTCATTTTTTTGTCTCATAAAAAGAATAAAAAAATGAATTTCGGGCTCACGTCATCTCAGCGTGACAGTTAGATCTGTTTGTTTCTGTGCCGTGTTAACTTGTGAACCGGTTAAACTCTGGCCTCCTCCCCCATGGACCAGCAGGTGTCTGTGTGAGGTGAATGGCTGAGGGGGGTAAAATGGGACCTCTGTTCTCCACTGTCCCGACAAATGAGCTGGAAAATGAGGGGCGGGGAGGCACACCCCCTTTCTCAGGACCTGCTGCACTCCTCTTTTGGCTCGTCGCTGTCTCTGTCCCCCCTCGATCCATGAGGTTTGAATACAGCTGCGATGTATGAATTTAACAGGGTGCTTAAACAGGCCGACGATCTGTCACCCTGCCACTCCCTCTTCACTCTGTCCAACCCCGACCTGACCTCACTTGACTGGCAGAGCCAAACTTCACTCGGTCCCTCATTCAAACTCAATCTGCTTTCAGCCCCTCTCAAAGCCTGTTTTACAGGCGGAGGCCTTGTCGACAGCTTTAAACCCCATATCCTCTCACTAATGCTACAATCGGCTGAGTGTTGGAGGATTATGGCCTCTTTATGTTGTCATTATGCTGAGTGACTTAAAGAAGCTGTTATGGGCAGTAGATGATGAAGCTCGGGCTCTGTGCTCGAGAGCTGAGCTCGTTGAAGTATCGAGAGTAAAAGTACCCACCGTGCAGTAAATGTATTGCTATTAGAGACTACACTGTATGATGTTTGATGAATAATATTCCTGTATGAAGGATGTATCAAGGTCTATAAGATCCTCACATGTTTGTAGCATCACTCTCCTGTGAACACGAATTAAAAGTCGACTTAACATGAGAGAAACTTCCAGTTTTCAGCTTTGTGCCGATGCATTTTTCACCTAATCCAGGAGAGTTTTTAAAGAGTTTATTGAACTCAACAGATAAAGGAACGCTTCATCCTTTAGTTTCTATAACGAAGTGGTTTTCACTGGACAGGACGGGGGTGAAAAGGTGTAATCTGGAACTAGTAACTAGTAACTAAAGCTGTCTATAAATGTAGTGGAGTAAAAAGTGAAAGTTGAAGTTTAAAGTTAGATCAACCAGAAAAACTCAAGACAATACAAATATCTCAAAGTACTTCAGTTACATTCCACCCCTACGTTTTTTCAAGTGTGATTTATTTTGTTTCCACATATTTGTTTCTGCGGAGGAGAGTTCATCCATCTTTGTGGATTTAAGTGTGAGTTTTGTTTTTGTGCCGTCGTGTTGATAAAGTAACATCATCACTTTCAATCTGTTATTTTTCCTTTTTATTCGTTTATTGGACTGATGGATGAGTCAGTGTTCAACTTTCCATGCAGGATAAAGACTGATTCCAGTTCAGTAAAGTCAACATCTGCACATATGAATGTCCAATCAGAGCATGGAAACGTGAATTCATAATGTCGTCTTGTTGGAACTGGTCCACAGATTTCATCTTCAGATATTTTGAACTGTTTTATTCTTGAATCAGGAGCTCCGGCTGTGAATCACATCATGGTCCACATGATGAGGACTGGATCAAAGTCACAGAGTAAGACTGAGCTGTGCCTCTGTGAAATATGAAATATACTTTTTGTTAATGCTGTTGGGTGTTTAACCCACGGATGACAGCTCAAATCTAGGTACTGTACTGCATTTATTTGACAGCAGCTTTACAGATTCAAACATTTAGGTTCATATTTTGACTTTTTATTGACAAAAATAAATTGGACATGATCCTATAAAATCTTTTTTAGGACATGATTTGAGCAAAACTACAATTTTATGTATTTATTAGAAAGAAATCCCAAATTTAATGAAGTTACTTTGTTTTTAATTGGAATAATCACAGCAGTGGAGGAAGTATTCAGATCTTCTACTGAACTACGACTGAAAATGTCACTTTCCCAAAAGTATTTCTAACTATATATAACTATTCAAATTTACTGAGTTAAGTTAAATAAAATAAATATCACAGAGTTTCTTACTGTGTCATCCTGAAAAACAGACTTAGCCGTTAAAAAGTTGAAATATGAACCTGAATCTTCTTTGAGTCACAGTCAGTGAAGATGTCGATCGTCAGCTTTGGGTTGAATAGAGGATGAATTATTGATGCGGAGCTGAAATCAAGTCGTGGTCGTCCATTTAACTCCTATTTGAAACACGAGCTGCCGTCAATGTGTGAACAGCCACCTGTAATGACTGTCAAATACAATCTGTATTCTCCACTGGTGAGTGCGACCCCATTGTGACCAGCAGAGGAGTCCCCGGGGAGTGTGTGAAAAGTGTGTCTAAAGCCATGAATGTGTGAAGTGTGTGTGTGAGGAGCCAGCAGCAGCAGCAGCAGCAGCAGGCAGAAGGCCAGGGGCTGTTGTCTGACACTGATTTGTAAAGGGAGACAATACGGCTCATTGACCTGCCCGGCTCCACTGTCTGTTGCACATACCTCGCCCAGCCCTCCCCGGTGGCTTCGCTGCTCTTTAAACACGAGCAGCAGATTGCCACAGGCGCTGGGAGGGGAGGCCAACGGGGCACAGGTTGCTTTGACAATGAGAAACCTCAGAGGGAAGATGGAGAGAGAGAGGAGGAGAGAGAGAGAGAGAGAGAGAGAGAGGGCAGAGGCAAAACTTTGATGGACACGATGACAGAGAAGAAATACTCTAAAAAAGTGACATCACATCTTTTTATTTATGATGATTCTTATTGTTTTATCTCATATTATAGTTTTATTAATTAAGTCCTGATATGTTTTAATCCTGGTCCAACCATGAAAATCACATTGTACCTTTGATTTGACAAGTGCTGTAATAATAAATGTCTTATTATTATTATTATTATTAACTTTACTCCTCTATCTTTACCCTGTGGTATGAAATATATGATGAATACAGTATTAGAGGCAGATCATGGACCGTTTTTACCTAAATCTTAATCAGGATGAAACTCTGAAATCTGGATTTCACACAACTTTCACTCAGTGTGCGGTAGTTTTTGTTTTGTATATATATATGTTTATTGTTTTCAGAATTTAAGAAACACAGCACACACAGGGAAAACAAAACAAAACAAAATCCTCCCCCCACCCCAAAACACACAAATAGCACATGAACATAATCAGCTCATTTAGTATGTAAATAATAAAAGGTCACAGGTATTCCACATTGACACACCAGTCTTTTCTTTGGAGCATTTGCAGAACAGGGTCCCACATTTTTTTGAACATTTCTTCTCTGTCTTCATTACAAAGTAGTGTGCGGTAGTTTTGTAAAGTTTTGCTGTTGTTTATGGTTTGTGAAAAGTCATAAAACAATAAAAAGTATAAATATTTAACATAACATAACATAACAAAAAAAAAAAGATAGTCAATTTGGATTCTGTTCATTTTCTATTTGTGTGTTTTGAGGTGGGGGAAGGGGTTTGTTTGTTTTTGTTTTGTTTCCCTGTGTGTCCTGTGTTTCTTAATTTGAAACAATAAACATATATATATATATATAATATATATATATATAATATATATATATATATTATATATATATATATATATATATGAGTGAAAGTTGTGTAAAATTCAGATTTCAGAGTTACATCCTGATTAAGATTTAGGTGGAAACGGTTCATGATCTGCCTCTAATACTGTATTCATCATAAATTTCATACCATAGGGTAAAGAGGAGGAGTAAAGTTAATAATAATAATAATAACACATTTTTATATTATTATATCAAAGGCAACGTGATTTTAATGGTTGGACCAGGATTAAAACATGTCAGGACTTAATAATAAAACTATAATAGAGATAAAACAATAAGAATCATCATAAATAAAAAGATGTGATGTCACTTTTTTAGAGTATTTCTCTCTGTCATCGTGTCCATCAAAGTTTTGCCTCTGCCCTCTCTCTCTCTCTCTCTCCTCTCTCTCTCTCCGTCTTCCCTCTGAGGTTTCTCATTGTCAAAGCAACCTGTGCCCCGTTGGCCTCCCCTCCCAGCGCCTGTGGCAATCTGCTGCTCGTGTTTAAAGAGCAGCGAAGCCACCGGGGAGGGCTGGGCGAGGTATGTGCAACAGACAGTGGAGCCGGGCAGGTCAATGAGCCGTATTGTCTCCCTTTACAAATCAGTGTCAGACAACAGCCCCTGGCCTTCTGCCTGCTGCTGCTGCTGCTGCTGCTGCTGCTGGCTCCTCACACACACTACCACTTCATGGCTTTAGACACACTTTTCACACACTCCCGGGGACTCCTCTGCTGGTCACAATGGGGTCGCACTCACAGTGGAGAACAGATGTATTTGACAGTCATTACAGGTGGCTGTTCACACATTGACGGCAGCTCGTGTTTCAAATAGGAGTTAAATGGACGACCACGACTTGATTTCAGCTCTGCACAATAATCATCCTCTATTCAACCCAAGCTGACGATCGACACTCTCACTGACTGTGACTCAAAGAAGATTCAGGTTCAATTTCAACTTTTTAACGGCTAAGTCTGTTTTTCAGGAGACGCAGTAAGAAACTGTGATATTTATTTTATTTAACTCAACTTTGTAAATTGAATAGTTATATAGTTAGAAATATTTTGGAAAGTCCATTTTCAGTCATAGTTCAGTAGAAGATCGAATACTTCCTCCACTGCTGTGAATTCCAATTAAAACAAAGTAACTTCATAAATTTGGGATTATTTCTATAATATTGTATTTTTCTAACCACGTTTGCTCAAATCATGTCCTAAAAAGATTATAGGATCGTGTCCGATGAAAATTATTTTTATTTTGTCAAAAAAAGTCAAATATGAACCTAATGTTTGAATCTGTAAACTGCGTCGTATAAATGCAGTACAGTACCTAGATTGAGCTGTCATCGGTGGGTTAAACACCCAACAGCATTAACAAAAGTATATTTCATATTTCACAGAGGCAAAGCTCAGTTTTACTCTGTGACTTTGATCCAGTCCTCATCATGTGGAGCTGCCATATGTGATCACAGCCGGATCCTGATTCAAGAATAAACAGTTCAAAATATCTGAAGATGAAATCTATGGACCAGTTCCAACAAGACGACGTTTGAATTCATTCACGTTTCCATGCTCTGATTGGACATTCATATGTGCAGATGTTGACTTTACTGAACTGGAATCAGTCTTTATCCTGCATGGAAAGTTAAACACTGACTCATCCATCAGTCCAATAAACAAATAAAAAGGAAAAATAACAGATTGAAAGTGATGATGTTACTTATCAACACGACGGCAAACAAAAACAAACTCACACTTAAATCCACAAAGATGGATGAACTCTCTTCTGCAGAAACAAATATGTGGAAACAAATAAATCACACTTGAAAAAACGTAGGGGTGGAATGTAACTCAAGTACTTTGAGAATTTTTGTATGAGTTTTTCTGGTTGATCTCACTTTAAACTTCAACTCCAGAGCCAAATATTTCACTTTTTACTCCACTACATTATAGACACTTTAGTTACTAGTTACTAGTTCCAGATTACACTTCTTTTCACCCCCTTCTGTGCAGTGAAAACCACTTTATAAGAAACTAAAGGATGAAGCGTTCCTTTATGTGTTGAGTTCAATAAACTCTCCGGGATTAGCTGAAAAATGCATCGGCACAAAGCTGAAAACTGGAAGTTTCTCTCATGTTAAGTCGACTTTTAATTCGTGTTCACATGAGAGTGATGCTACAAAACATGTGAGGATCATATAGACCTTGATGCATCCTTCATACAGGAATATTATCGTCAAACATCATACAGTGTAGTCTCTAATAGCAATACATTTACTGCACGGTGGGTACTTTTACTCTCATACTTCACGCTCACGAGCTCAGCTCTCGAGCACAGAGCCCGAGCTTCATCATCTCACTGCCCATAACAGCTTCTTTAAGTCACTCAGCATAATGACAACATAAAGAGGCCATAATCCCCAACACTCAGCCGATTGTAGCATTATGAGAGGATATGGGGTTTAAAGCTGTCGACAAGGCCTCCGCCTGTAAAACAGGCTTTGAGAGGGGCTGAAAGCAGATTGAGTTTGAATGAGGGACTGAGTGAAGTTTGGCTCTGCCAGCAATGAGGTCAGGTCGGGGTTGGACAAGAGAAAGGGAGGGGCGGGGTGACAGATCGTCGGCCTGTTTAAGCACCCTGTTAAATTCATACATCGCAGCTGTATTCAAACCTCATGGATCGAGGGGGGACAGAGACAGCGACGAGCCAAAAGAGGAGTGCAGCAGGCCTGAGAAAGGGGGTGTGCCTCCCCGCCCCTCATTTTCCAGCTCATTTGTCGGGACAGTGGAGAACAGAGGTCCCATTTTACCCCCCTCAGCCATTCACCTCACACAGACACCTGCTGGTCCATGGGGAGGAGCCAGAGTTTAACCGGTTCACAAGTTAACACGGCACAGAAACAAACAGATCTAACTGTCACGCTGAGATGAGTGAGCCCGAAATTCATTTTTTAATTCTTTTTAGAGACAAAAAAAGAGGTTTTATTTATTTACATCTATAAGCAGTGTTTGTTTAAAGCACATTATCATGTAATTATATTTGAAGTACTCATACATACATTATATTTCATATAATAATTGTTAGCATTCATTTTTTCGGCAGCATCCATTTAGTTGTTGACAAAAACATTCATAAACACTTATACCGACGCACTGTGCTGTTATAAACATTATTACACGTTCACTAATGGGGGATTGAAATCTAGTTTAGATTATTTCATTAAATTTGCTTCATTAAATTCCGTCCATGCATTCTCATCAGAGTCACGATGGAGCTGGGAGTCCCAGCGTCCAGTTCATCACAGAGCACAGAGACAATCATCCAGTCAGTGTGTCCGAGTGTCTTGAGGGAACCCACGCGACACGGGGAGAACATGCACTGGATCTTCATGCCGTGAGGCGACAGCATCCACTAACTAACAGCCACTGAGCTACACTGCACCCCGCGCCACCCTTCATTCAGTTCATACATAATAAAGAACCAGGCTCCTGTCAGTCACGCTGGAAGCTTTTCTGCTTCAGTAACTCTGAGGTGCGTCTGCAGACGACTTTCTCTGTTCAGGGATCAATAAGATGAACCCACCTGATCCAAACATGGATTATGACTGAGACTAAAGTGAAGGAGAAGGAGTTTTAAAGAGAGATCAGTCGTGAATCACCTCGGCTTTAGCTTGTCATTTAGTTTAACAGTCATTTCTTATATTTGTGTTGAATTTATTGTCGAGTTTTGTATTTTCTGTTTTTCTTTGCATGTATATTCTGAAGTTTTGTGGTATTTTCTTGTTGAGTTTTGTATTTTCAGTGACTTTGTGTTGTTTTGTTATATTTGCTGTGTCTTGATGAGTTTTGTGTATAGTTTCTTGTTGAGTTTTCATGTTTTCTAAGCGTTTCTTTCTGTATTTTCTTCTTAATTGAATCTTTTTGAATAAGGGCCCATCCAGGCTCTGGCAGCTAGTTCAGTTTCCAGGCCTGCATAAGCGCTGAGACGTAATGTTCAGGTTTTAGTGAAACTGTTTTAATGAGGTGTTGATTGAACTTTATGGCGACTGTAGCGTGTGGTTGCATGACACAGAGAAGTGTTTCTATTTGGCTCATGATGTCAGCGCAGACTGGGGCAGGTTAAACGCTGCTTTACGAGGTGCCGCCTTTTGATTAACGAGGGGAGAAAATCTAAAGTTTGTATCCCGGCTTCGTTAAGATTCAACCATTTATTCGGTAATAATCAGCAGATGAAAACATTATGGCATAATACAGATAATTACAAGGCTTAGAATATTACCACGCCACCTGTGAAAACTATAAGGCATGCAAAGACTTTGCATAGGGCTGGAATGGTATCGTACAGTACTAACGAGGTGCTGCCAGTGAGTTCATCCTTCATCTTCTTCTTCCCTTTTCAGGAACTGTGGGGGAAAAT